>NW_020456298.1:2067658-2167578 GCF_003342845.1 Nothoprocta perdicaria
TTTTTTTTTTTTTTTTTTTTTGCCTTTTTGGTAGAAGTATATTAATGGCAAATACCCATTAAACTCCTGCGACAAGTATGAGCCAAATATACCCCAAAAGTCTGCGTCACAGAACTATTCCTAGCAAGAGCTACGTGTACCTCTCCCTTCATGAAAGCGTACATCAGTGCCCCCAAACTGCTTGGAAACCAGTCCACGTGCTTCCACGGGGACCACGTGCTTTGCCCACCRAGTGCACAGAAGCACCGTGTGGCACAGGAACAGGCTGGGAAGAGGTGCTGAAAGGTGGTCAGGAAGGGGGTTTATTTCCCTCTGCTTGGCGAGTGCCCATCCAGATGGGACATGGGCTTGTGCACACATAAACTATCCCTATTTCAAAAGAAATGCGTCTCTTCCAGTCCCAGCAGGATAAGGACTATGGAATTAAAGTGTCATTCAGAACCATGTAAGAGAAAGAAGTCTGAATAACAGCAGTGTCGTATCATATTTTCTTGGCACAAGCTTTCACTTTTATTTTTCTCTCACTTGTTTCTGCTATGTAGATTTTATTTATTTTTTACAGCCAGTGTATTGCCTCAGCTGTGCTACTGCCTTTCCTGTTGCAGCAAACAGGCTTCCAGCTCCCAGTGCCTTAACCAGCTTCTCCCCGCTTTTGGGTGCCACTGTCCATCATGGTCCCAGATGCACTGGGAGCTCCTGGGAAGTCTGGCTGATCACTGCACTCAAGGGGCTGCGAAGACCCCAACTGGGGCAGAAGAAATGGGTCAGCAAGGGGAAGCCACAAAGAGCAGAGGGACCAAGCAACTGGTAGGCACAATGGATGTACAGCAGCTGTGTGCTAGGCGTAACTCAGGAAAGGGGATGTAAAACTGCTGTTTGGATAATGACAGCTCTTCCTTATGGTCCCAGGCAAAAGGCTACTGAAACCTCGCAAAATCAAATTACTGTTTAATCTTTCTCATCTCCCATTCTGAGCAATGAACTGCCAATTATGCACAGTCTTCCCTAGATTCATATCCACCTTACTCATCGTAATGCACTATCAGTGTCCACCRGAGTCTTATCAAATTTCCCTTTAACTGCCTTCTGAAGTCTATGCCTGGCTACAAACAGTCCTGAGGTTCCTGAGCCCATATTGTCTCTTCCTTTCTGACATGTGATACTGTAGAAGAAACACTGCTATRTTAAAATATAAAAGAAAATTGCAGGGGTGAGAAGGATGAGTGAAGGCTCACGCTCAGATTATACCCTGTGCAAATGCTAGCTGCATTTTCCTTTATATCAGCATATATGTGTGGACCACATCCTCATAAAACTGTGACTGAAATTACAGAACTATTTTCACTTGACTGGAGGAGTGAAGAGCCTTGGAGAAGCCATAGGCAGCCTTGCCGTTAGGTCAGTGGTGTGCCTTGTTTTTGGTTCAACATTTGACTATTGCAGGTGCCCTGGCTAATAAGGAAGCAGCCTTTCTCTTAAGTAACCAGTTCACACRAGAAGGGAAGAACTGTCTGCCACAGTGGATTTTTTAAACTGAAAACAGTATCCTTCAAATTAACATTTTCTATAAAATTTTATGGGAAAAGTTCAGATTTCTAGTAGGGAATGGAATAAGCTGGTTTAGATTAAAAAAAAAAAAAAAAAAAAAAAAAAAAAAAAAAAAAAAAAAGTGCTGTTAAAGAGCCTTGGAACATTACATTTCACAATACTTTGATGAAATATTAGACTGCATTTCTCTGTCAGCACATCTGGTCAGAGTAGATGGAGTGTAGGCTCACCTTTACACACAGAAGGGTTGCGTTCTCTGGAGGACCCTCCTGCTCACACTGTAATGAGCCACTTGCTCCAACCAAGCCCTCGGCGGAAGGAATCTCATTGGAGATGAGCTGCAGGTTCCTGCTGGGAAAATTGGTCTGGGTGAAAAAGTTTTGAAACCTCAAGTTTCTAGGCTACAGCTCCCCTGAGGGTATATGTTCAGCCTAATAGCAAAGGAAGGACTGATAAGAGTCACCAAATGGGGACAAAAGGTTAATAGGAGGTGAGCACTCTGGTTCCCCAGCAGGTCTGGATGTTTAGATGTTTCCCTCTGCAACCTGAAGGTAGCACAGCCACCTCACCCTGCACCAAGAGTAACACTCAGGTTTGAGAAACTGAGACACTGAGCGATTCACTTCTCTTCCTTTAGAGGCCTGCAGTTCAGTCATCCAAGTCTTACTTGGTCAACATGACCTCCCGTAATAGTCAGTAGAGAACAATAGATAAATATCTATCCATTACTTCAAAAAAACAGTTGATTCCACTTGTGACAATGTACTTTATGAAGGAGACTCTGGGTGAGCGGGTGAGAGATCAAGCTTTAGAAAATAAGTCCAGGGAGTCAGGAAGGTCTCTGCAGAGAAAAAAGATCAAATGTGGCCTGTGGCTCTAAGACCTCTTGTCACTTTGTTACTCACCACCGCCAGTGTCATAGGAATGTGARTACACAGTGATAAAATAAGCTCTGTACATTGGACACTGTTCTTCATCTTTTCTCAGAGATGCAAGAATAACAAAATGACTGCAAAATCAGGTAAACAATAATGAAAATAAAA
This sequence comes from Nothoprocta perdicaria, assembly GCF_003342845.1. Taxonomy (NCBI): domain Eukaryota; kingdom Metazoa; phylum Chordata; class Aves; order Tinamiformes; family Tinamidae; genus Nothoprocta; species Nothoprocta perdicaria. The sequence goes on from NW_020456298.1 coordinate 2,070,250, forward strand.
GGGAAATCAGGTTGTTCTGGTCTCTAGAAACCCTGGAGGTACTTACTGGGTTTGTGACAGACCAAAATACTTTGGAAAGGCTGCTTTTGGAAAATGGCCTCACAGGAAAACTGTGAAGGATCAGCTAAAAGAAGCATAGGCCGATATAAAAATCTTCTCTTTGCTCCTTCTCTAAATAAGACCTTGGGAACGATGTTCATCTGTGTAATGTTAATCTAGTGTAATAATATTASTGCTGCCGAGCCCAGAGGTGACTGGTTTTGCAGGGGGAGCCAGAAGAAGAGCTGCACAGGCCAAGAGCTGTGAGCCTGCAGCCACCACAACATAAAGCATGAATAAGCTTCTGGTTCGTGCAGCAATGAGTGCCTTTTGGGAAGAGCTGGCTCAGGAGGAGGTGAAGGAAAAAGAAAGGCAAGAGAGGGTTCATGTACAACTTAGTTTATAGGGTAGCTTTCCAGGGGTCAAATAGGCACTTGACTAAGATGAGTTGAAGCGAGGAAAGTTAGGGGAGGAAGAACTGATGCATAGGCATAGCCAGTGAAGGAAAACGAAGGTTCACTCTGCAGACAGAGACCACCTGATCTGTGCACCCTAGATCCCATCCTACCCAGACACTAGGCTATGCTCTGGGATAAATCACAGCTACACGAAAGTTGCTCTAATTTCCTGCATGGTGCCAATAGTCCCATAGAAAAACTACAACAGATTTTACTTGCAAAAGGGGACTGTGAGTGATGTTCCCATTGCCAGGCAGAAAGAGAAGCGAGGAGCGAGAATGCTGCTCTCTGGAATTTGTGGAATCGATGTGGCATTTCACTGCCTGCCCTGCTGATGATGGGATGGTGTTTGTATTTCAGTCTTGAAAATACAGGACAGCTTCAGCTGCAGAGCTGATTGTGTTCTTGTTTTTGCAGGCACTCACAAGATGCTGGGCTATATCATCTAGCCGAGGAGACAGGTACTTCACACCACTTACATCAGCATGTCAGCACAGGTGGTGTAAGGAGATATGACTCAGTCTGAAACTGAGGTGTTTACCTTAGGGAAAACTGCAACGAAAACCAGATTTAGAAAGCTTTTAACACTGTAAATGAAAGGCCAGCTCACCGCAGCAGAACTCAGGAGAAGTGCTGGGCATGGGAATCTCACCAGAGACAGGTGCAGTGTTTCCCCACTAGCCATGGGAAGGACTCTGAAGGGCTCTCACACTGAGACCCAGATTGAACTTAATGCTGCACCAAGTTCTGCTGTAGTCTTCCCTGCACCGTGGCTGCTTTGTGACCTCTCTGAGGCTCACAGCTGAGATACCCAGCTACTGGGCACTGGCTGATGTTATTTCTTTCTCTATGTGCACTTGTATTGAATGCTTACGTGTGTCTTCATCCTRGAGTGGGTAACATTAAGGTACCTTCAACAATGGGGAGAGAGCAGATGCTGAGACAGARGAAAATAAAATTAGACTGAAGAAGGACAGGCAAGAGCAATCTTGAAGAAAAACAATGATAATTTCAACAGCAGTTGATGTCCTGGTTTGGAAAGATGGTAGGAACATTTGTTATCTTTTCTGCCAAAATGGCCAGGTGCTGGTTTATTGATGTTATCTTGAAGATGACAGAAAAGCATATTCATCAACCTGAAATGAGACTCTGTGCTTTGAGAACAGCAGTTAATGCTTTCTAAGGGACAGAGTGATTGAAATCAATCACATTTATGACTCACCACAGTCAGTTTCTGTAAGCAACTCGAAGACCCAGCTTTCCCATCACTACCAGTTTTCCCCCAATGATGACAATATGGTAGTCAGAAACAGTTCTTTAGCTCGCTGCTACTTTTGCAGTGATCTTGGCAAAAGAACAAAAAACATTTGGCTCCACCACACAAACATCTGATCAGATGTGCACAAGTGCAATGGGGAAGAGGTTATAAAAGGCTTCTCAGGCACATTATTCATCCTAAGGCCAAGGTATACAAGTCAAARTGCCCCTGAAACAGGCTAGAGGAAGGGGAAGAAAAGGAACAGAGACAAGCAGGGTATTCYAACTGTTAAGAGAGGAATAGAATGTGACAGACTGAAACACAGCACCAGTAAATAATTCAGGTTGAAAGGAGCCTCTGGAGCTTTTCTAGCCCAACCTGCCACTCAAAACAGGACCAACTTCAAAATGAGAACAGGTTGCTCAAGGCCTTGACAAGTTGACTTCTGAATGTCTTCTGCAGGGATGTAGGTGTCCTGTAGCCTCCCTGGGCAGCATGTCCCAGTGCTGAACCACTCCCATTGTGATTTTTTTTCCTGATATCAAGCCATCATCCCTTGCTGCAACTTGTGCTGGTTTTRTCTTGACCTGTCACTCTGTATCTAAGAGGAGTTTGACTCTGCCTTTTCTAAAACACCTCATCAAGTAATGGGATACTGCAGTCACCTCAGTCTTCCCTTCTGCAGACTGAACAAGCCTAACTCCTTCAGCTTCTCCTCATCTCTTGCATGCTGAAGCTCCCTCGTTTTCCTGGTTGAAGTCTGTTGGAGTTGTCCCATTCTGTCCAAAACTGGACAGTACTCCATATGTGGCCTGACAAATGCCAGACAGAAGGAGAATAATTTCTCTTGGCCTCCGGGCTACACTCTTGCTAATGCAACTCAGTATGTGGTAAGCCTTCCTCCCTGGCAGGGTACAGTGCTGACTCCCGTGCCACCTGCTGCCCCTGAGGGCACCTCGGTCCCTTTCTGCAGAACTGGTCCTGAGCAGTTGATCCCCAGCCTGTGCTGGTAGGAACTTGTTCTCCTCCAGATACAGGACTTTGTTGTTGGGTTTTCTGTCAGTTCCATGGGTTTTCTGTCATTTCCTTTCTCCAATTTTTCAAGGTCTTTCTGAAGAGCAGCCCTGCCCTCCTATACACTGRCTGCTCCCTGCCCTGGTTTGATAACATTCACAGATTTGTTGAGGATGCACTTCATCCTTTTGTCCTGATAGCTGGGGAAGATGGTAAGCATTAGGTTTAAACAGTATCAACTGCAGTATCAGTCCTTGAGGACCACCACTCATAACCAGCTGTCAGTTAGATTTGGAACTGTTGACCACTACCAGACTTTCAGCCTGATGATTCAGCCAGAAGAAATTGCCTTGATGCTCTTCTCTCCCCTCTCAATTTCTGTTTTCCTCCCTGTGTAGTCTCTTCTTCCTGGTGAATATTTCATGCAAGGATGAGGAAAATGACTGACAGAATGTGAAAATTTATCCCAACATCACACATTTTTCCTTTAGAATGACATCTCCATCCGTACGTCTGGCAGCACCGCTTTATATTTCCCTTCCAGTTTATTAGCACTATTGGCAGAAGACATTGAAATTCCTAAGAGATACAAAAAACTTGACAGTTGTCTCAGCAGGCAGAGGCCCCACATGCATTGCACATACTCTCTTCTGTTGCTAGGGCTAAAAAGGTGCTGTTTGTTAGCTCTTACTAACTTACGTACACAGAGATACAGCTCAAGAACTTCAAAGAATGACATCACTGTTTATTGATAGAAATGTCCAGTGGTGGCAGAGAATCCCTGCTAGCACGTCTCAGCTCTGACATTGAGGGGCTGTTTAAACCATCCAGCCCTGTGCACCATGGAGTCCCACATGCTCCACTGTGGTGGGTAATAGATGCTTCTATATCAAGGTGACGCGAGCCAGAGCCACAGAGAGCACAAGTGACAACAAAGGTGACAACTAGTGCCTGGTTGATGTGTTCACCTGTCCACGGTGATGAGGACGGAGTTTTCATTCCCGCTTGTCTGACTGAAATGTTGACTTGTGCTGTTTGTACATACGGCGCCTGTCTTGCTGGGCACATTGATGGCTATCTCRGCTGCCTGCTGTTGGACGTGTCGCGGCAGCCTGAGCTGATGGCTGTGATGCTGTATCTCTGACTCCTTCTGTTCGCATAAAGTGACAAAGACAAAGTCATGGTAAAATMCAGAGCCTTGATGGAGAGAAAAAAATACCACCTTTGTCTCATATATATGTATACAGCAATTCTTTACTGTTGCGATGACCATACTGCTGAAATGCAAAATATAGGAATGTTAAGTACACACCGTTTACTTTATTCCTTCCCCAAATGTTTCCTCAGCAGAGATACACCTGATTTAATCCAGGCTGATATTGGAGTCTTTGAGGCAGTAATTTTGAACTAGCAAAAAACCCCTCATTCCAGTTGCCTCACCCAGGATATGCCCTGGGGAAGAAATGTGTAGAAGAAAYACAGACCCAGAAGTCTCCCCACACCTGGACCGCTCAGGTTTCATCCTGAGGAGTGCTCTTCAGCTGTTGGTGTCCCTTCTTACCCTGTAGAAGAAGAACATGGTGAGACAGAATTGTCTTCTCATCCAGGTCAGCTTTGGCCCTCTTTGATGCAGCATTCTGGAAACTTAAAAGTAGCCAACTCTGAGGAGAATACACCAGAAGAGGCAAAGCAAGTAATACAGGTATCAGCATGCTGGTGCAGCTGCTGCATTGTGAACCTGAGGCAGCTCAAATTCACATGTGGGAGAACTTCTTGGAGAGGTAAGAATGTAATTAATGAATTACTCAATTAAAAATACACACTTTGTTATTGGTCTTTGGTCAACAGTCTTCATATGGGACTATATGTATCCAATGCCACCAGAAAGATCCCATTAGAAAGAACACCCTGGTCAGTGGATTGTGGATTGATTGCCATTCTCAGTAAAGGTGGCAGCAGGCTTAGGGGTTTCTGCATCCCTGCTGCTTTGTCTCCTGGGAATTATTGAGCAAATGCATTTGGGAAGATACTTCATTTGCATGTAGATGTGTTTCTGTCAATCAGGCCCTTCTGTCTTGCCAAGTAGTGCCCAGTCCCTCTTTTCTCTGGCTATCATGGACAAAAGCGTGCAGCCAGGGATGGCATGTCCTCACTGCCTTCCACCAATTTAGCTTAGTGAAGGGGGTCCAACCTTGCATTCCTGCCTGCCCCAGGGTCACAGGATCAGCTCCGCAGCTGGGAGCTTGTTAGAAAATAGAAAAAAAACACTTGTTATTTTATGCCTCAATGCCTTGCAACTAAAGTTGCAGTAACTAAGCATTTTAATCCTTCCCATTATCTTTGGCTTGAAGCATGTTGTAATATTCCAGAACGTGGTTCAATTTAGATAGGAGCAGCATGCTCCTGAATGTGCTGCTTATTGTGCTCTAATGCACTCACCCAATTCTAATATTCAGGGAACTGAGTAATGTCAGCAATGTGTAGCCCTAGTTCAAAATACAGAATAAAAGGGGAATCTAAATTGAATTTCTGAACCTATTCTTTATTAAATGTAGCCAGGACCAAATGGAAGGTGCTGGTGCAGAGCCAATTAACCAACCCAGAACTTAATTTCATGAGTATTGAGTTCCCTTTATCAACCCGCCGAGCACACAGGAATTTGTTGATTCTTTCCAGAGCAACAACAGCATTTTATGATGAATTTACTAGGCCCATGGTATCAATTTTAATACATATCTTGATTGCTTTCATGGCTTTGTTTTGCCTCTTGATTATATTATTTCTAGTAGAAATCCAACCAGACTTCTTAGTATGTACTACATGGATTTGGCACACACCATTTCCCTAATAATTAGACAATTAATTGCTCTGGGTGGCGTATGCCTTCAAATGTAATGCTTACAGTACTTCTGCCCTCTTCATAAACATGTCTTGCCGTAYTACATATCAGAAATGGAATATGTCTCTACAAATTTGGAAAAGGGATGGCAGGTTGCCATATCATCTCAAGCTCTGAACGTGGCAGGCACTCAAACCAACTGCAAGTCATTGGGCCTGAGGCAAGAGAAGTTCTTTGTCCCTATCTGACATGGGAGGTCAGACACGGTGAGTGCTGTGCTCCTCTTGAGCTTGATTGTTTAGGAATCAGCCATCATTCTCTAAGGAGAGCCAGACCTGACCAACATGCAGAGGGAGAACCTCTATAAAGCCACATTAGCGGCTCCCTTCCTCTCCCACCACAGACGTCCTAACGGAGATGTAGATAGCACTACACCAYCCAGAACCAATAACATCACTAGAGCTTCTCATATGTATGAGAAGGCACCTAAGGARGAAAGCCAGACCCCAGAGTACAGCTAAGTGCTCAAAGTCTGCTGCCTCCATAATCCAGCAGAGAGCCATCCTCATTACTCAAGGTGGCAAAGGAGTGTAGCCAGGAGTGCCCTGCCATCAGTCTGCTGCCTTTTATTCTGACATGGTTCAAATTTTAACTGGGGCTGTTAGATCCCTCAGTCAGCATACCTACAACTCCTTCCGGACCCCCATTGCAAAAATCCCCTCCAAATCTGCCCTTCTTTCTCTTCTGAAAGGAGGACTGAGGAGAGCCCAAATAAACCAAAACTGATAGAGTTTCCTTGGAGTTTATCTTGCCACAGGGAAAGATGTAGGCCCTGGGATCTGAACTGACTGAGAAGTGTCATGCACGAGGGTGAGTAGCTCCTCATATCCAAAAAAAGAGAAGGACATTTTCAATCASTGAAAGAACAAAGTGAAGGCCCTTAAATTTATTAAGATGCAAGATTAATTGTACCTGCAAGGGATTCACAGTGATTATATCCCTTGTTCCATTGGTATCACTTCAGGTCTTGCATAAAAAGTTACTTGATTGGGAAAACAAATTATTATATTCCAAGGTTATTCTGGTTATTTCATCCACTATACCATACTGCATGCTGTTAAGCAATGTTAAAGCAAATCATTAATGTTGTAATGTTGTAAAACAAAACCAGCAAAAGCTAAATCAAAATACAAATTCTGTCCTTACRAGTGTAATTTTTGCAGCTTTACCTGGCCAGCCACTATAGTACGGGAGGAAGGCAAAGGTCCTGAGATAAAACTGTATATGACCAGACCAAAAATGCACCTGTGTTTCCAAAAGGGCAAGAAACAATCAAAATTCTGCATATTCCAAACTTCTGCTAAATCCATTAGCTTAAATATGCAGCTTCCTACATTTTTAAAGAGAAAAGGCCTCAATTAGTTTATTACATTACACTGCAATGAGTTTCCATTCCCTCCCCTCATCACCCTTTGTAGGACTGAGCTCCTTTATCTGGTGACAGATAAAGGTGCTCTCTGGATCCTTGCACTGCCTGCAATACACAATATGCTGCCTCAGAAAGGCAATCCAGATGTTCATGCCACGGCCCAGCCTTCTGGAAGATCTAGGGGAGGACAGATGGGCTTCGCAATTTCTCCATCCTTCACTCCTCCTTCTAATGGCCATATTCACTTCTTATTTTGGAATGCTGCCAGTATTTTATTGGAGAAGGTTAATGAAGGAAAATAWCATCCATAGTAGCATATAAGTGAGCTAATCCTGAAACAAATTTTTGTGGATGAAGACAAGATATATCTGTAGATCAGCATCTCTCCAGATGCCAAATTCTAACCATCTGTTTCTGGCAATGAGAGAGCATAATCTTTAAAAAAATACCTTACACAAGAAAACATGYAACAGCCCAAATATATAGGTAGATATTGGCATGCCCCAGCCTATACATTTCAAAACTAAATACAGGGAACTGAGTGGAAAGCACTACACAGGGTTCTTGTTTAATCTTAGTTCCTGCTTGTCCAGTTCCAGCTGAGACCAGGAAAAAAAAATGTGAATGAAAAGTAACTTAGACATTTATTTAAATTTAAAAAAAAATACAACTCAAGTTAGTGGATGTGTTGTTTTAGCTGGCATACAGGCATTCCAGGGCATTGTCAAGGGATCTCAACCTTTCATTGCAGTCTGCTGACTCTTTTCAGTAGCTTTCTTTTGAGTTACCTTCTATGTRCTAAATGCCAAGCAGAGCAAATCCCAAACAGGCATTGTTCAAACTCCCACATGAGTGTTGACAACATCACCCTGCAGTCTACAGAATTTGTGTTGTGAGCAATTATGACTGAGGACAGGATCCGCAGGGCTGAATCAGAAGGCTGGAGTTGAGCTCTTCAGGCTGGCACTGAAGAAGACCAGAAAAACAGATAAATAAAATGAAAGAAGAAATCAACTTGCGAACTGTGTGTCACTAAATGCTTAGCAAGGATTCCTATGATGTATTTATGACAGTCAGCTTTCTGCATCCCTTCCTCCCAACACACACCTGCACATACTTCAAGATTTTCAACAATATACAGCATTTTTGTATAGTTGTCAGATCACATTGGAGATTACAGCAACTAACTTTGCTATGCTRTTTTTACTGCCGTTACTTAAGCAACTCCTCTTTAGAAGTTATGAAACATGGATTATGACTAGAACCTCAGTAAGCATATATTTTCTTTGTTATGTTAATAGCCTGGACGAATTTCATCAAAACAAGTTTGTGTTGGTTGGTTCACCCAAACAAGTTTGCTTCAAACCTCTGGATGCCTTTTGTATACAGGCTAGGAAGAGGCCTTGTGCACAGATCCAGTCATGTGATGCTAACTTGCTCCGGACAGTAGCACTGTTTTAAAATTCTTTTTGAACAAGACATCTATATTGAAAACAATGTAATAATTGACACTTGGAGGAAAATTCTCCTAGTAATAAATAGGTGATGTGAGAGCTGTGTTTGGTCTTCTCCTATAAAACACCTTATTTCTTATGTTTTCAAAGCCTGATCCAAAGACAGGAGATGCATCACTAAAGCTACAGGCTCAAAATGAATGAACTAACTACTCAGTTGTTGCAGCTTCTGTGACATGGAAACTTGCCCAGATGATCCAAACACAGTTAAAACTGGAGCTAAAAAGATAGGGAAATTTCTAAACATTGTCACCTAAAACTCATCAAGTCATGCCCACCATCTTGGTTTAGAAAATCTACTAGAGTACTAGTAATACTAGAATATTAGAATACTAATCTACTAGAATATTGTACAAGATTCACAGCATTTTTGGCCTGATTTGAATAACACAACAGTGAGATTGGTTAATCTTACTATCTCCACCTCCCATCTTGGTGTCCAGCTGTTTCAGCTCTTAGCTGATGAGCATTGGGGGATGTAATTGCTTTTGCTCCAACTCCAAGCTTTTAGGAATCAGACCAAAGACCAACATGAACAGTTATTCCCAGCAGAGAGATAGGCAGAGAATAAGTTCAAACACCTAGAATTAGAGATTTCATAAGTAACAGTCTTTGAAATAGTACCAGTTTGAAAATTTCTGCAAGGAACTGAGATAGCTTCCTGTAGTGTTCAACCAGGGCAAGACTTTTTCGTCTACAAAGCAGTCTAGACAACCCCAGCCATCTGCTACAGTTCTGTCGATTTGTTYCAGAACTCACAAGTTCATTGCATCCAGCTGAATTAGTAAGAGAAGCTACTCAGATAATTCCTCTTGAAACACGAAATGTTCACCTTTATATAGGCATTTACAATGTTCCATCATTAAACAGCTCATCAGAGCCTTCTGTTTTCAGTGCTATGCGAATTTAGGTTTTAAAATAGACATCAGCAACCTTCACTTTTGTTTTGTTGACATGAGTTTGCAGCTTGTTCTGCACTGCCAGCCCTGACGAGACATGCTGAGCTTGAGCCACCAGAGCATAAATTCCCTCACTCAGTGTCATGGCCATACTTCGCATGTGAATGAGGGGAAACACATTTGGGTTACATCTCCAGTCTTTGTCAAGACTGACAACAAACATGTCCACTAGCACAAGTTGTGGTATTAATACCTCCTAGAGACATTTCTACAGTAACTAACCAAACTATGACAACATACTGCCTGACCACATCTAGGCCACCAAAACCCTTCCCTCCCTGCAGCACGGGGAGGAGCCCAGGGAGTGTGGTGCAGAGGAGGAGGGAGCACTGCTGTTCCAAGCATGTAAGGTACAAACCTCTGAATTCTCCTCTTCCCCTGTTCTTTATTCTTGAGCCAGAAATATTTGCCATCTTTCTGAGCATGTTAAGTCATCAAAGGTGTTGTGCCTGCCAAGTTACTGGCGATGGAGTTCCTTTGACTGGTGCTCCTCTGTAGACATTGCCTCCTCAAAGCACAATGCTGACACCACACCAAGGAAACAAATAGGAGAACTGGTTCCCAGGGCTTTTTAAGCTGTGGGATCTGGCATCTGACTCTGTGAATCTATGGTAATGCACAGCTGCAAATGACCTTGGACCAGGGCTCCCAAACGTAGACATTCTACCTTGGCTCCTCAAAGGAGCAGGCACAAGTCCTTGAGCTATAAAAGTGCAAACTGTTTGATCAATTCTCACATATTTAAGTTTCAAAAGACATAAATATAGCCCTGCAATTTCACCTTGGAGTTGGCCAGAGCCCCTGTGTTCAAGGGAGTCATCTTGAAGCATAGCAGTAAGAGAGATGAGGCTATTGGGAGTGAACTGAGTTAGACATTTTCCCCAAAGCGAGTGTTGTTTGTCATGCCAAGAATGCTGCTTCACCTGCCATATCCTGCCCGTGTGCTCTTCTCTCCTTGCAAGATCCCAAGCTTTCTCTCAGAGCAGATGCTGGCGAAACTCTCTATCTGATCCATACTGTGGGAGAAAAGCTTTCTTCAAGGGAGTTATTCTACTCAGAGGTTCTGGCAGTTCTGTAAATCACAAGATTAATGTTCATTGTAAATTAAGGCAGAATCAGCCAGGCAGAAAACTTCAATGGCTGAACATTTCACGCGTTATAAATAGGAGTAGCTGCCTTGTACAACATGAAATAACCAAGAAACAACAGGATTACATTGTAGCTACAGAGACTCCTTCTATGCACCCGGAGGAAGCATGCACTGTAATAATATCATTTATTTTATGATCAATACTTATGTTTCAAAGAGAAATTCAGCTCCTTTTTCTTGACTACTCTCGGGTGAAATTGAGTTTGTTGTTGACTTCCTGCTCTGCAGAGGGAGCAAAATCCTGTGCATTGTTCATCTTTTATCACTGTGGTAGAGAAATAAACACAGGGATTTAAGTTTAACATTTCCCTGGCTYGAATTGTTATCAAAATGGTATTGAACATGCAATCAGACTGTGGCTTAATGACATACTTACACTAATGGATCCCTCCCCCCTACACCAAATCAGACTCAAGGCTTCTCTGGAGTCAAGAGAAAGCCCTGCAGACCAGGCTGGGGGAAGCTGTCAGTAGGATATGTGATAAGGATGGCAGTGACTCTGGCTGTCAGAAGGATCTCCCCATCTTCTGTTCAATTTATCCTAATCCCTTCTCGCAGTAGTACAAGCCTAGCTGTCCAGAGCTATAGCAGAAAGTGAAAAAAACCACGAGGGCAACACTTGTTTAAACACCATCCCTGCCACCCATCCTATCCCAGCTGTTTGTGGCTGTTTGTGGCAGCAGAAATCAGCTGGACAGGAAACATACATCTCTGGAAGGAAGTCAGATGTCAAATGCTAATGTGTTTTTTCATTAAGGCAGAGGGTGCCTGGGAGACACCTGACCACAGCAATCTATGTGTTGGGCACTTTTGGGTAGTGTGACAGCCTGCCCGACTTGGGCCTGGAAGCCACCAGCAGATATAAGACCATATTAACCCAGAGCTCCAGGAGGAAAAACTGAACAGAATCTGTTTATCTCACACTCCTCTCTTTCCACCAGCTCCCTAGTGTTGCAGCTGTGCTCATCTCCCTGAAGCAGCCATCTTCTCTAGATGGTCCATAGCCAATTGCCTTTGGAGTTTTCCTGACATTCCCATGCATGTACAGGTCTTGCTGGCATCTGAAATGATCAAACTAATGGTGAGCAGCCAGGTCAGAAGTCCTCGCAGTAGCAGTTCTAGTTGAAGACAAGAAAATGTCATTCCTGAAAAAACAAACAAACAACAACAACAAAAAACATTTCCTCCCCATTCCCCATAGGGAGATCATTCTTTCCCCATTTTTCTAGGAATTCTCCATACTTTTTCCTCACTTGGTTTCTCTTGGTTTCCCAAATTTTGTTGGAGACCATGAACAATAACACTCAACCAAAGGCATTCTCAAGGTAATGAATATGGTACTTTGCTCTTCCTGTTGGCTTCAGTTTGCAGCTTTTAACTTTCCCACAGTTGACAGCAACATCAAAGGGTCTCACATTGTTTGCAAGCCTTGGGTGGGGCCCACAGTTTGAACATTACCTTTTGATACACCCACAATTTAGCTTTGAAATGAAAACTGACCTCTACCAACACACACTCCCTGAGAACCACTGGGGTCTTCACAAAATATCCTCCCAAATCCAAAAAAGAAAAAAAAAGTGTCTTCCATCTGTGAATCCAGGAACTGAGTTCAAGGAAGTTATTAGCAAGCCCAACATCAGCTCAGACGATGTTGAGGAGCACGCTACTGTTAGGCCAAGTGGAGAGAGTGTCTTTGTCTTGTAGAATATCCAGACAATATATAGCCATGCTGGAGAATCTGCTATGTTTGCCCATTCATGTCTTTAGTGGGCTCTGTGAGTTCATATGGGCTGTCAACTGGGCCCCACATCTCAAAACTGATGATATGTGTGAGGGACCTCAAAGTGAGAGCAGCCAAGGAGGTTCCCAGTTCCACTACAACCATTGTGGGTCAGGCAAGGGGAAACTATGCAGCTTAGTGTAGCTTCACATGACTCCTTGGATATGAAACAGAACTCTTAAATCTGTTAGCCAACAGATTCAGTGAAGCTATGCACCCTTGTCTACAACTCTGTTTTGACTGGGTGGGCTGTGGGGCTGTAACTAAAGCATGAGAATTAGACCTGTGCATCCTCCCACAACATGTGAAAGAAGAAGTAGAGATTGCRCTTTCTATTTTTCCTCAATAAATCCCTGTCTAATCATTTAAAGACTTTTAAAGCAGTTTTTGTTATTATTTTTGCTCTCGTCTTTGAGCATCTCATTTGCCTTAGCAGCAGTACCACTCACTCCAAGAATATTGAGGAATATTTTTATGACCTTGAGATGAAGTCACTCTGAGAAGTCGTGCACATTTGATTATGGTTAATTTAGAGATTGTTGTAAAACATAAATGTTTGGTCCTGCAGTTACTCTTGGGAAGCTCCTGAGTTCATTCCCTAAAAGATGAAAAAAATGTACAGACTGGAAATCAAGGACTTGGTTTCCCATTTCGAAAATAGGACCTCTATCATAAGACCGACACTATTTCTACTTCACAAGAATTTTTTTTTTCTTTTCTGCAATGGGAACCCAAAATACAGCATTCAGACTTCAGCTATATTGGCCTTCTTCCACAGCAGTGCTTGAAACAGGCTTCTCAAAATGGAAAATGGACATTTGCTCAGCAATGATCACAGAAACTTGTGATTTCGCAGAGACAWTGTGACTTTGGCTGTCATATGTGTATAATGAGGCAAGTAACAGAAACAGCATTTCTTGTGTCACATTTTCAATATGCCCATATATTCACCTTATATCATAGCCAGTATATTGGCCCCAACACCTTGGCTAACTAATACAGCTCTTATCACAATCTTCTTTCTACTCATTTGATTTTGCTGCTACACTCCTCACGCGTTCTCAAGCAAAGTATCCTTGAAGACTGGAGGTCAGGTTGCATCCAGAGCGGCAGATTCTACGCTGATAGCATGTCCAATATGAGGGAGATTTCTGCCCTCAGCAAGTTTTTCAAATGAGATTATTGATTTCACTTTGCAACCAAATCAAAGTAGATCACATGGCTGAGCACAGTGGGATTTCATTTGTGCAGTAAGGACAAAAGGTGAAAGTTTTTCTGTGGAATAGCAAGCAGAACAAGCAAATGAAGAACCTTCTAGTTTTGAAACCCCTAACTCTCTTAAGCATTATCAAGGAAAACAGGGAGCAGCAAAAACTCTAGTTCTTTGAGAAGCCCAAAGAGTTTTGATTGCTTACAATGATTTAAGTTTTTTCATGAGATATTCACTTAGTACAAGATCACCCAGTTCACACTGCTAATCCAATCTAGGATTTGAGAACACAAAGTCCAAAGTGGCCTTCACGTTTGAGTGGAGGACATGGGCAGAAGACAAAATGCAAAACTAGTAAGACTTTTTTTGAGTTTTAACATATGAACATTTGCACCATCTCCAAATAYTGCTGTTCCTAAACCCTTAAACCCTGCCCTGGATAAGTTACTGGAGAAACACATACAAGAGAAGGCATAGTTTACACATGTTTAAGCATAGTCTTGTAGAGAGGATCTCATTTTGGAGAAACAAATACAATTGTTTTCACAGTGGGTATCTCACGCCTTGCTCCCATAATCAGAGTTGGATTRTGCGCCATTTGTACCCCCAGTTCACTCTGCCACCAGTACATTCACCCTGGGCTAATGGGCTCAGCCAGCAAACCAGAGGTGCTCTGTTCTCTGCTTTCCAGAGGGAGTTGGCAAACTTTATGCTCCCTAGTGCTAGACTAGCTCTCCTGCTGCAGAATCACTGCAGCATCACAGGCATGCTCTGGAGGGCTCTCTCCCTCCTGACTGAAGATAATGCCTTTGGGTGGTTGTTTCTATTTGAAATATACTTGTATTTCTCTGCAGGCTCTGAAGAATGGAGATTTAACCCAGCAAGTGCRGTAGCATGGTCTTCCCAAAGACAGCTTGGTAAGTCAAAATATTCCCACAGAAACTCTTCTACATTTTCAAATGAGCAAGGGTAACTCAGTTACATGGTTCCTCACCTTCTGCACAGATCAGTGGCTCTGGCATTTCAGCCTCTTAGGATCCAAATCAATGTCTGCAGCAAGGAAGCCCAGAGCGAGGAGAGGGAGCAGCAAGCAAAGTTACCTCTCTCAGCTACTCTGGCTCTTGAGACCCTGGCTCTGCTGCCCATGTAATCTATAGTATCATGAAGAATGATCCAAACAACTCCAGTAACATGATCAAAAGAGTATAAAGATCTAGAGGTGATTCAGGGTGTTGGTGCCATGGAGTCTTCCACCTTCTCCCCTGCCTCCTCTACAGCCAGGGGAGCCACTGGAGGAGCTCCTAAGGACCAGCTCCCCTTGCAGCATCTGAAAATGTAACTCCCATTAAGATATTTTCTGCAGTCGCTATATTTGGCTACTAGCTGTCCCCTTTGGCAAAAAGAAGCCCAGAAACATTGCAGTTTCACATTCACATTCCAGTGTGTCAGAACTAACATCCTCTAGAACAACAGTAATTAATCTCCGCAAGGCATTTGTTTATTTTTGCTCTTTACAAACTTTCAGTTTTTAGATAAAGATCCTTGTTATCAACAACTCATTGATCACTCATTTCACTGTGTGACCTTCTGCTATGCTGTGACTGTAATTTTAAAAATGATCAGATTATTTATTGGCTACTTGAATTATGTAAGATATTAAGTTTCATTACTATGCTCTGGAATAAATACATATTCAGATAAGCCTTAATACTCAAGGGTCACTTTCGCTTAAAAGATGAAAAAGAGGTCAGAAATTCAATGTAGTGTGGCAAAAAAATCTTTAATTCCCTTAACATGGCAACATCTACTGGTGCCACTAGTGTTAAGGCTTGCATCAACATTTCCACTTCAAGTCTTCTTTGTAGAAATCTGTAGTTCAGTCATAGAAATTTGCTGTAGGCAGAACATGTCATACAAATATTCAGCTTAGAACTAATTTTCTTTAACATGTTTTAACACCTTCCAAAACAAACAAGCAAAGACTTTGGCACTTTTAAAAACAGCCTTCTGTATCTTAATCTAAACAAAGGGCTTGATTCAACAATGAGTTCCTCTAGTTTGAGGCTAATATAAAGTATAATAACATTAAATGAATTGAGTTACTCTGGAAATAAACTAGAATAACATACTGCAAGGTCAGGCTCAAAGACTCTTTGTCTATTGGAAATTCTATATACCTCTAGTAGATTCTGTTTTAACATCAACCCAAAGCCTCATGATTTCTGCTTCTCATAATAACTTGTCCAAATGGGATAGAAAGCCTGTGCTAAAAAATTCTTTTTCCAGGTGATCATATAGCATTAACTGAGGCATTCAGCCACACTCCAAACCTGTCTCAGTCAAGATAAATTAGGTGAATGCATCTCACATCCCCTTTTTTTCTTTCATTCAAAATGAAAAATGACTTTTGAGGGATAATGCTTGTGTAGAACACAAAACAAAACTGACTTCAAATAATCTGAACATTGATCTCACTTCCTAAAGGGATCAGGGTGTTTCTCATTTCAATCAAGATGTTCATAAACATTAAACAAAACAACAGAAAAGAACAAGTAAAAACTCTAGAAAAGAGACTATACTGAAATATCAACATTTGAGTTCCTTATTAGATGCTGTTTTATATTGAACAGCAAGAGATAGGACTTGTCAGAGAGCGACTAAACTCATAGAAGCTACATGATACAGGTCAGCTGAATCCCAGCCTATAAACATCTGCTTTTCTTCTTGAGCTGTATAGAAGAAATACAGGATTAGTTCAGCCGTAGGAGGCTTCATTTGGACAGATCTCTCTCTCTAGTAGAAAGGTGAGATGGTAACTGCCCCACATCCTGTTTGGCTTTGCAGCAAATAGCTGGGTGGTACTTGAGAACTGTCTTAAGCAAAAGGCAGGATCACATTCCTTCCGATAATCGCGCTGCTTTGAGGAGTTTTAGCTTAGGTGGACCTGACGGAAGATATGTCTCTCTGTTTCTTGCTTCAGTATCTGCATGACACCAACATTTCTGACTGTGTATTAGAACCATGTGTGCATCTGGGCTTGTCTTTACCCTTGTCACTACCTCTAATGATGACATAAATAACAAAGCATCTCCTCTCCTCAAACSCTAGACAGACAAAATCCCAGATGTAAGCAACCATCCATATTGCCACAGAGGATTAGGATGAGGGGGAACAGGAGGAAAAATGCAGAACTGCAGCGCCACATACAGTGGCAGAAAGTGCTGTGCCCTGCATGTAGGGGGTAATAATCACTGGTGAGGTGTCACCTGGCCTGTTGTTGTCAGCTATGTTCTCCCCAGTTCAAGAYAGACGGTCATAAGCTGGAGAGAGCACAGCAGTGGACTACTGAGATAGTCAGAGGTCTTAAGCATCTGGCCACATGGGACAGCTTAAGAGAGTCAGGCCCACTTAGTCTGATAAAGAGGAGACTAAGGGATGATTTAATAGCAGCCTATAACTATGCATAGGGGATTTATTAAGATGAGAGCCAAACTCTTGTTACTGCCAGATGATCAAAGGTCAAAGGCCATAGATGGTGGCTTGGGAGATTCAGAACATTAGAAAAAAAATCTTTGCTGGGCGGTAATGTAGAATACAGGTTTTGCAGGTGGGCTGTGCAATCTCCACCCTTGGAGGTCAGAGCCATGCCCAGCCTGATACAGTGCTGGTGATGGTCCAGGAGGTTGGACAGGATGACCCCCAGATGCTATTCCTTTGACCAATTGTAAGTTTTSTTAACTGACAGTAACTGAAATGACTTCAGAAAGAAATGTGGTTGCTCAGAAAGGAGAAAAAAAGCAAGTCTGTGCATGTGTGAAAAATGGAATCTGGACCCTGCAAATCCATCAAAGTAAAATGAAGAATATGTATTTATAGATGATGGACAGCATTTGTGTTTCTGGCAAAGCTGTCTTAGTRGAGTTTAAAGTCTTCAGGTGAAAGTGAATAAAACAAAGCAGTCTCATTAGAAATTGGAATCATCTGTATTTTCTATCCTAAGTTGGGATATAAAGTCCCAGTAATCTAGGGGTCATAACAGAGATATAATTTTTTAGATRATTTAATACCTTATACATATTGGGATTAAAGCTTTCTTTAAMGGGATAGAAACTGTGCAGTTGACTTCTTTTGAATGCCAGAAAAGGCACTTTGCACACATTGAACAAAACTCCTGTGGTTACATCCAAAAGAACTTAGGAAGCCTGAACCAATTTGTTTGCCACTAAATAAATTTCTATAATCAAGTCCTGAACTCTCTCAGGGCTCCCGTGATCGTTTGCTAAAAAATAAAACCACATTAAAAAACAAAAAAAGTCCTATTTAGCTCATGAAGACTGGCTGGCTGAGGAACATATTTTTTTCTCAAGATATCTGAAGTTTCTTGAGCACTTTTTCCTGGTTGATGGATTTAATGAGACCAAGCTGTTTATATTTTCTCAACCCCACTTTATTTCCTGCACTTCCAGCTGCAATCTACAGCTTGGGCTTAATGCTGGTAACACCAGATTTTCCAGAGCTATCGCTATATGACTGCAAGTAAATGTCTCAAAGGCACTTAGGTAACCAGGAAGGGCGGTATCTGTTTTATTGGCATATTCACTGCTTATTGTAGGTGCATTGCGTGCTAGTGCAGTTTAAAAGGCAGCTGAGAGGAAGGCAGCAGCTGGCACCCTCCCTGGTACGCAAGCAAGGGGCTTGCTCCTTCATATGGGGCAGGTGAAAGTCTCTGGAACAAGGGCAGGGAGAGACAGCAGGGACCTGTGGGCTGCAKGGAGTCTACCGAAAGGAACGGGAGGCTCCCGACCAAGGCTCCAGAACAACCTACAGGCTGCCAGGGAAAACGACCCTTTCTTGGGGTGTCAGACGGACCATGCAATCCAGGACGCTACTCAAATTTTCACAGAACAAGTAAGAGAGGAAAAAATAAAAAGGCTTTATAGGCAGGGAGCGAGGATTTATTTTTGAACACTGAGGAAATCTCCGTCCCTTCGAGGATCAGAGGATCTTTGTCAGAATTTACCTTGCTCTTATCTGTACTCTAATTAAATCCCCCATCAGAGACTGAAAGCCCTTTTGATATTTCAGGCACACTTCCTTCAAGAAAAGAGTGTAGGAATATCTGCCGCTAAGCTCTGATCATCTTAGGATCCTGTCAGAAGAGCTTAGCAATCTAATTCTCATTCATGACTCTGGCTAAGGGGTTCAGGATCTTTATACCATTAAAAAGAAGTGTGCATTTCCACATCACTTAAAATAATGCAGCTTGGCTATTTCTGAAAACTTTCCTTGAGCTGAAAAGTTGAGGAATTATGCAGGGAATTTGTGATATTATTTTTTTCTGAAGCATGTGGACAAGTCATTAGTACCATATTGTTACTCATTTACTCATTTAATGTGGTTTGTGCCTGCATGGCTTGGGAGAACATGTGGTGCATTCAGGAATTATCACTGGCCTGTTAAATATGCAAGCCTAGTTATTTCTCCCTTTTTCTCCCTTTGAGGATTATTAAGACATTAGTGTGATATCATAAACTGTTCAAAATGAATGCTCATCTGTGTTATTCTGCAAACTGATTTCACTTTCTATGCTTAGCTTTCTTTCAATGTCTCTTCTATTTCTGTTTCATTTTTTWAAATAATAATAATAATAAAATAGCAGCGGCTAAACTATATTGGGTTGCTCAGCAATATCAAATTAGGATGGACTTGAAAGGAAGGTACCTATACACCCTCTTAGCAAGAATTCACACTTCAAGTTCCCAAGAGGATTTTATGCATGAACCTTAATAAGGCTATTTAGAGATGATGAAACTCTCTTGTCAGAATCCCTTTAAAGATGCTCGGTATAAATATCAACAGTCTTACCGGACAATTGGCAAGACGTTAGGAGGCTTATTGCATGCTGTGCTCTGAAGCTATCTCGTTTTAAAGAGCAAATGACTCATTTAATAGATACAGTTCTGTTGAAAAAACATTCTTCAGTGCTTAGCAAGAACTTTAAACCATATTAATATGAGAAATCAATGATCCAACAAAATGTGGACTACCGAGGTCATGTCTAATAAAGACAGACTTCAATTTTATTTTCATATCGTGTTTTTGACCTCATTATTTGACCTCATTATGCGGCAGGGTTTGGATATAATTCACCATTCCACACAGAGACTGATTCTTTTTCACTTGCGCCAGTTTCACTGTCTTCAGTAATTTCAGTGACATTAATCCTGATTTACAATCCAGGAATTGGATGTAGCAGGGGAACTGGATATCCCGACATGTTYAAAGAAATCAGTCACCCAGTATATACAGGCCCACAAAACACGGCCCAAGCCAGTGGTCATTGCCACTGGAGTCAATGCCATTTGGAGTATTTCAGTCTCTGTGCTACACAGCTTCTCGTGACTATATGACATCAAAATACACATGAATGTGCTCAGTGTTTGCTTTTGCCTTTGAATGACAGCAGCCTCATTCCTCATTGTCCAAGCCAAAGCGGATGAACTGGGTGAAATGGGCAGAAAGGCATTTCCCTCACTGAAAACAGAGTTAGCTCACGCCTGTATGCTGACTGAAAGAATGCTGAACACATTTTTATACCAATTAATACCTCTGTTTAGGTCCTCCGCTCATATATCAGTATTTGAATAAACAGAGTTTGATTTGTTTAAGTGCTGAGCAACTTTGAAGTTCCTCTTTAAGCTTGAAAACAGGACAATGCATAGGAAAGAAAAAAAGACAGTCATACACTTAAAAAAATTGTACTGACCACAAAGTGAAGTCATTCCAAATATAAGTGAAGCAGCTTTCAGTAGGGGCCATTCTGAAGTCCSTACTGAAAAAAGGAGTTTATCTAGTTTTCCTTCTGGTTCCTGTGCTTGGATTCTCACCAAGAGAAAAGCTAGGAAACAAGGGGTGGGGGTAGAATTTTATTCTCACTCCGAGGAAGTGTGTTTCAGGAGGAACAGAATGAAAAACACAACCTGCGTGCAATTGAGAACAGAGCAAAGATTGACTGACTTTCCTGCCAAAGTCTTTCCAGGGTTGCGAAATTATGTATTTCCCTCTCATTCTGCCTAACCTGCTCCCAAACATGCAGAAGYGAGTTTTTGTCTGCAAAATGGTGCTTCTGAGTGACAAGCCATTCTCTCTCCTGCTAGTTTTTACAGTGAAAGACAGAAGCTGGAGTAAAGAACAGCTTGTTTAGCAATACTTGGATGTATCTGATGCTTTCAAATAATAAAGACACCAGCTCCTGTGTTGCACTGAGTTTCTCAGATGTTAGAACGAAAATTATAGCATGGTGCTCAAAAAATGCTGGCATAATAACCTAATGCATTTAACAATGCTTTTTTTTTTTTTTTTTTCAGAGCAAAAATCGCTTTCTAAGCAATTGCCCTACAACAACCTCATTTGTTTGGATTACAAATACTTCAAGTATTTTTTTTCCCCAAACAACTTGTTTTGGGGCACAAAACAATGAAGAATCGATTTGGGAATTTCTGTTAAATAAAGCACAGATGATGTAAAAAGTTTCTGTATAAAGCTATTACGTGCTTACCAATAGGCATCTACAATGTGATTATGCTCTCAAAGATAGAAAAACACCAAAAAATATCTCTGATCCTGGTAATAGCAGCCTTGGAAAACAAGTCATTTACTAAAGTATGGTCCACATAGTGAGAAATGTCCACAACACATTTCAGTAAGGATCTGCATGGAAATTAAGGGTCGGACTTCTAAGGCAGGACATTTTGTGATTTTATCACAACTTGTACTTTTACAGAAGTAAAACTCTTTTACACAAATAACTCCTTGAGTTGGCTCACGTGTTCAGTTTCTGCATCTCAGTGCTTCACAGCATGGCCTGCTGTGCTGCAGGGGCTTYGCTGATGTTTAGAATATGTCCATAACTGTTTCAGGTCAGATCAGGAACACATCTTGGAAGCCAATTTCAAGTCATCCCCACTTACTGTGCTTTGGTTGATACTGTGGATTGGCGCTGGAGTCCAAAGCCCAGATTCTTTTTGGATGAAATTAAACCAGATCCCACCTAATAAACTACTCGAACCACTAAAGGCTTTTCAGTCACAGGCCTGGACAAGAATGTCTGAAAGAAGTCCTCCCACTCCCCAAAACTGGGTCTTCAACGTTAAATTGTTCTCCTGATCCACATTAGTTGCCAAAGCAGTCAGCCTCTGCCTATGCTTGACTAAAAGGGACGTTTTTGTTAGCARTAAGTTGCTCGGAGTATTTAAAAAAATCAGATAACAAAAGTGCACAACAAAATGCACATTACCCATGTCAAATCCAATTATGGTCTCTGATAAATACTGTATTCACATGTCTTAAAAACAATAACAGTCCAAACTAAAAACTCCTTCCCCTAGGTAAAAGTCACCTAGRGAAGAACCACCTGGCCCCACCAAAACTGCTTTAGTGAGCAGCTGCTCACCCAAGGGACTAAGATATTCCAGACAAAGCTTTATATTACATTTGAAAACAAAATATTTCAAATATGTGACGGGAAAACGAGAAAGAGATACTGAAAATCCTTCTGCATAGCTAACTATAATGTATTTTCAATTACTGAAAGAGACTAATAAGGAAATAAGCATTGTACTAATAAATGCTAATACAAACGCAATAGCATCCCTTCAGAAAAAGCTTGTTAACGAGTTTATTTCAGTTAGTACAGCTTTTCAGAGAGAATAAACCTATCCTCAAAGACGCATTCACAGACAAATTGTGCAGGTTGCTCAGCACTTGCTATTTGGCAAGGTCTCCAGCCAGATGGGTTTGCTAATGACTGCTGCAAGGTGTTCAAATCTGATTTTAGTGGAACACTTGACTGCCATGTTTAATTACTCTAAGTTAATATAGCTTAATGGACATTATATGGTATTTAGGCATCAAGAGTTTTTGATGAAAAGTACAAAGACCAAATAGTCTTCTTCATCTGGAAAAAAACATACCAAAGCCTTAATTCCCTGCTTACTTATGACCATTCCTAAGAGAAGTCATTCAAACTAATTACCACAGCAGAAGCAGAAATTTGTTCAACTTACAAAAATGTTTCTTAGCCAATATATAGTAACAATGGATACAGACTATTATTTGTGTCAACAGAATATATTTCTAAAATATTTTATGATTTTCTCTAGCTTTGCCAGAATGCATTCAGCTACTGAAAGGAAACTGAGATGTGGCCATGATCTTTAATTATTTTTTCTTTTGGAAGCATAACTTTAAAGGTGCTCATTAGTTCATCTTGTAAAAACTAAACTTTTTGGCATAGATTTTAACTACATCGCTATATATGAAATTATAGCAAACCAAAAGGAATATAGTGTAGTCGAAGCTATTTTCAACCTGCTATTCTGCATCTCACAGAAACTAACACTGCAAACATATCCTTGATTTGGGCAAGTGGATGGCGAGCTATTTGCTGTTAACGATGMATTTAAAATAATAAGAGAAAATCTGCTACCTTTTGAGAACGTTTTCCTTCGGTAAAATACTACATATTTTTGAGTAAAGCAGTGTTCTCCTAGGCAAGCACTCGAGCCTGTGAACACTCGAGATGGCAGCATTGTGGGGCAGGGGGCAAAAGCCTCCTCCTGCACCACAGGACAGAGACCTCTCAGAGCCCGGCTCTGATAACGGGAACAAGGGAGCCCGGGAGCTCTCCAGGGAGCTCTCTAGGGCCGGACTCTCCCTGGCCCCAGGTGCTGGCTAAGAGGGAGCCCAGGGGCAGGGCATCCTCCCAGCGCGCTGAGCAGAAACCGAGCGGGCAGTGAGGGAACTGAYGCCAGAAACACAGGATAAAGTTAATTTTCAGATTTATATTTTTAACATTTATTAAAAAAGCAGGATGTATGTTCATTTCAAATTAAACAGTTAAAAATGTTAAAGCATACAAACAAATCCGTTGTGTACTAGCAGCATCCAATTGTTAGAATTTCCTAGAACTCCTCAGTACAGTCTTGGCAAGCTAAAAATATTACAACTTGCAACCAACTGACCTCACCATAGTGCAGATAAAACAAACTTTATAAAATTAACAATTTAAGGTTAAATAAGCTTAAATAAAGGTGTTAAATACAAGACACTTAATCAAAGCTTCTGTACAAAGATAAACAAATTTGGCATTGTACAACTGATCGGCTGGCTCACACCATACATGTTTTCCAATAGTTAAGCAGTGTAACTGTTTTAGCTGAACATCAACTATACAAAAGTAACTGAAGTTGAGAGCAGGCTAACCCCTGTGAGCCATTTACAAGGCATATGCATCTTTAGAAAATCAGGACACTGTTTATATTCAGGCACCATTTGTTCCTGCAAATAAATAATCTCTAATGTATCTGCATCCAAACTAGTGTTAAACACATCAGTGCTAACATTTTATAAACACAGCTTTGTGACTATTCACTATACCTCCATTCTTATTGCTATGACRATGTGGACTGTGGAAATAAAACTACTGTACATACAAAAAAATAGAGCACCTTTTAAACATTAAAGTATATGTCTGGTTATTCTTTTTATCTTACAATACTGAAGCCCAAGCTAATGTAAATTGCTTTAACATTTCACCAATGCACCTGAAATGCAGGAACTAACCCCCCAAATATTCCTCTTCAGGCAAGCCCCAGCCAGAGCATCTTCTAAAAATGTCTAAAATGACACCAATAATTTTTACATTCATCTTCACACAAACAAACATCTGCTATTCTCTGCTTTCTTCATAGGAATCTAAAGACAGATGACCACAGTTCTCTCTCCTGTTCAAATGAATAAAGCTGGATAGAGAATTTAGCAGAAACACCTAAAATGGATTGTGAACACAGTGAAATTATTACCCCGCTAATYCAAAAATACAGCCGTTGTACTGTTGAAGTAAGGATTTTCAAATGGCCCAAACATTAAGATTTTTTGTCTATCGTATTGAAAAACCATTCTGTAAATTTCCTCAGTTGAGCAGCTGCTGTTTGAGACTCCTCTTGCAGTCTCATGTTATCTTGTCTCAGATGCTGCACCTCTGCTTGGAGAACTGCTTTGTCCTGTTTTTCCTGGTTAATGAAAGGTTAAGTTGAATCAAGTGAGCAGCCATAATGACAACATTTATTTTTGTTGCTAATATTTCTGTGCAAGTCATACAGCTRTAATTTGTTCAGCTCCCTAATCCATCATTACAGCTACTAACTGTAATCCCAAAATGTGCTACGATGTTGTTTTGAGGAGGAAAAAAAATCTAAAAAGAAATCTAGATTCTACTTCAGTACAAGAATTTTGGAAGTTCATTAAACAAAAGACTCAAGCACTAGAAGAATAAGAAGCTCTCAGGTATCACCAGTGACACCTAACAGGTCAAAACATAAGGATTTGATTTCAATCATATAGTAAGTAACAGAGCTGGTTTCAGAAATTTCCCTTACATGACTATTTTCTTACCAAACTTTATCTCTTTTAGCAGTCCTGGTACTGTTTCCAGCTCAGACATTAGACAGCAAATGAGGCACAAGTCTCTCAGAATGGCTGTGGCTGAAATGAACCTCTGGAGATCATTTGGAGATCATTGGTGCCCTTCTGCTGGGCACTGCTGAAAAGAGTCTGGGCTCATCATTTCTACACGCCCCCCTTCAGAAACTACACACTGATGTGATCCACCCTCAGTCTTCTCTTCAGAGGCTGAACAGTCCAAGTTCTCTCAGCCTTTCCTCATAGGTGAGATGTTCTTAGTCTTGGTAGCCCTCCACTGGGCTCACTACAATAGCTCCATGTGCATCTTGTAGTGGGGAGCCCAGAACTGGACACAGTACTTGGCTTCGGCCTCACCATGGCTGAGTAGAGGGGCAGGATCACCTCCCTTGACCTGCTGGTAATGCTCTTTCCAATGCACCCCAGGATACCACTGGCCTTCCTGGCCACAACAGTACCCTGCTGACTTACAGCAACTTGTTGTCYGTTGGGCCTTCCAGGTCCTTCTCCGCAGAGCTGCTTTCCAGCTGCTCAGCCCCCAGCCTGTACTGGCTCAAGGGGTTATTCCTCCCTAGGTGCAGGACCCTGCACTTCCCTTTACTGAACTTCTTGGGTTACTCTCTGCCCACCTCTGCAGCCTGCTGAGGTCCCTCTGAATGGCAGCACAGCCCTCTGAAGTATCAACCAGTCCTCCCGGTTTGGTATSATCAGCAAACTTGCTGAGGGAGCATTCTGTCCTTCACCCAGATCATTCACCACAAGACAACATGAATGATAAATCTGATGTTAACTACTTAGCAATAGTGCCTATGTGCATATTCCTACCCATTGTTAAATCCAAGATACCACAGGTGAAATGGAGATAAAGTACCTCATGTTCACTCTGGGWTATGACTACACGTGGCCTAGCTATTCTGGAGTAGTTAATGCAGCAACTTGTTCACACAACCATTTCCATGGACCTTTTGTGCCTCAATCACTGTACTCTACAATTCATTCATCCTCCTCATGTTATCTAGTTTAACTGATGGATTTTTTCAAACTTTTGATGAACTCTGCATAGAAACATAGCTATTAAAACTGGAGAATAATGACACTGCTAATGTTTTTTTTTTTTTTTTTTTTTTTTTTTACCTTTCTCAGGTCAGTTTGTAGCTGCCGGAGGATCACCTCTAGCTGGTTCACTTTTCCAGTCAGCGTAGTGGGAGCATGTTCCCTGTAAAATAAATGACTACATTACTCTGTGCGAGTTAAAAACATTCCCCCTGCCAAGGTTTGCAGAATCATTTAGGTATAGTTGGGAAAATACGGATAAAAACACTAACAGTGGAAGGCTATTACTGAAGAAATGGCATAAGCCATTGCTGCAGTACCCAAAATTTGATAGTGCCTCTCATGCTCATCAGGGTGAAATTACCATTGATTTAAGGAGGAATGTTTTAGGAATCATGTGCACATACTTTCACAGAGCAAGTCAAACCCTCTGCTAAATGGTGTGTTCAGTGCATTGGTTAACAAGCTACTTTCTGATAAGGGCTGCAGTCATTTGAGGCAAGCTGCAGCAGCAGTTACTGTAAATCAGAAGAGCTGTTAGAATTCTTTTGTCTAGTCTGTGTTTGTGCCATTTCCACTAAAAGATAAACCTATGACTTTATRAAGACAAATATTTTGTTTAAAGGTCAAGCCACATGAAATATTGCCTCGGGTTAATCAAATGCATGACTGAAAGAAAATACTGAGAAGAGTTGCTCTTTCTGTGTGACAATAAGCACTCTGGGAGTGCTTCATACATGTTATAGGTGAAATTAGACATAATGTGAATTATTTTGGCTAGAAGAGAGAGTATGTAGTTACGCACAAAGCTGAATCAGCTGTTTTGTGCAAGTGTGCAAATTGGAGAGATTTGCCCATGTTAGAAGTGGAACACGTTTAACAGCCTTTTGCAATTCTTACTACTTATAGCTAGTAGAAAGATGTGGTCTTAGAAGTCATTAAAAGAAATATTCTTTACTATGTAAGTTAAATTGTGTAAAATTGGCTCAAATTAAAATGTGATAGACTAACAAGCATGAAGACTAAAAGCTTTATTTTTCCTCCATTTCCTTTTCTTCTAGTCCTGCTGCTGAAAAGCAATGCTAATCAAAGTCGTGTTTTTCTTTTACATTCTACTATTAATGGACAAATTCTACTGTTGAATCTCTATTTTCCAAACAAGTATATTCTCCATGGCAGAAACGACAAGGGAGAAAAAAAAGTATAATCTAATTCTTTGCTGGAGCAGTGGGTGTGAGAAATTAGGATAGTTATGACACTAGAAGTCTTCTTCAGCCTCAATTACAAGTTTTCTTGATTCATTTCTTTTTGTATAAACAGAAAATTATGGACTGGCAAGTAGCTTCAACTTTTGCTTGAACATGAAATCATGTTATCTCCTGGAGCAGCTGCCGAAGTTCAGTAGATACACCACTAGCACCTGCTGAACTGAAAGAAATTTGCTCTAACTGTGACATACCCAGCAGCCTCGAGGAAATCTTTTCCATCTGGGGGACTCTCATCCAATTGTAACTCTTGTGCTCCCTCCAAATCCTGCACTTGCTGCATATCGCTCAGGGTGCAAAAAGATGCTACTCTCTGATCTGTAAAAAAAAAAGTGATGTAAAGCCATGTGTAAATAGGGACATATATACCAAATCAAAGCCTATATGGTTGTAGCTTTCTAGGCACAATTAGAGAAAGTTTCTCCATCACTGCTTTGAAGATAAGCAGCAGATATAAAGTATATTCCAGTTAGTTGGTTTCCCAACATCTGCATCCAAAGACAACCTCAAAGCCTATTGTTTTGCATGGATCAGCAGAGCAATACAAATTTATTAGGACCACTTAGTGCTGATTTAAACAGTAATTTGGTCTTGATGAAATCCACAGAAAATCTTTTGAGAATTCAGGGCCACCACCAGTGACAATAACAATTCAGCAAAAGGTTTGCATTTCCATGGATTCAAAACCATTAAGATTCCTCAGGAATGTACACTGCCCAGTTTATACTGTTTTACTGTCTCAAGCATTTGCAGAACCTCCTGGTAATCTGCATACTTGAAAAGCAATAAATTAAGGCTCTTTTTATCAATTGAGTTTTTGTCATATGTTTTACTAGGACACACCATTCTGTATGTCGCATTTCACTGGAACATAGTCTAACAAGCAAAAATACTATTACCCATAGATAGACAGTGCAGTTGCCAAAATACACCAATCACAACATAATAAAACTATGCCATGCAGATCATCATTGCACGCAACAGGAGTAAACGATGCATCCATTACTATTTACATTTTCTTCTGTAAATACCCCGTGTTCTGCGGAGACTAATTTAACTGATTTCTGTCAACAAAACCCATGCCTATCGGTTTTATATAAATTCTGGCCACAACATGCCTGCCTTGCCCTTTCTCCCCTGCTCTGCCACCCCGCAGGCCCAAAGCTTGCATTACCATGCAAACGTGCAAACATAGCAAATATGAAAGAAAGTACAAAAGGTAAAAGTCATCAAGCCCAGATCGTCACCTAGAAACGGCGTGTAATGACAGAGCGGCCCAAGTTCTTCATCTGAGTCAAAACCTGGAATAAGATTTAGAATGTTCCTATGAACAAGGTTGACCATCTCCTCTAAGGCAGCTGTGGCCCGACGTTAGGTTCGCACACGGGGCGCTCCCGGTGCAGCTCGTGCTGCCTGTCACCCTCAACCTTTCAAAACCATTTTTAWACAACAGCAGCATCACAGCAAAGTAGGAGATTTTGTGCCCCGTGTTTCCCATACCCAATATGGTAACACACAGCACGACAGCCTGGCACAACACATAAATGGACATTCCTCCCTCCTTTGGACTCTAAGCACCCTCCTCAAAAAAGTGACTGCAAGCCAGATCACCTTAACTGGGAAGAAAATTCTGTTTGAAAGGTTTAATCAAATAAACACAGGAAAATAATTCATTAAAGAGCTGTTGAAAGGTATTTTTAAATAATCACTTAAGGCTGACAACTCTTTATATAACAGAGTTAARTTGCATGCCATTTTTTATCCATTTTTAAAGATCACGGGTGATTTTTTCCTAATTTTATCCCTTTTCCGATTAGCACTGGACCTCAAACAAAGATGATTTTTTCATTTATATTGACAGCAAAGTGAGAATATAATTTTAAACTCACAATCAATGACATAACCTCCAGAACTGGAACACCTTAGTTTGAACAGATCTACATAGCAAAAATAAGTTAAAACTTGAAAGTAGTCTTTAGGAAACAAAACTGTATAAGCGATCCATCTGACCAAGGCATTGGGCATAAGTTTGATGTACACATCTAATTATGTGTTTCACTTTTACATTTTGTTCAGCTTTTCATTATCCTTGATAGAAGAAAGCAACAAATATTGCGCTGCTGCTATTTTTTCAATGTTATAACTTCATTAATGGCCAATAATATATGTATGATACTGCCTCTGAGACAATTTTACTCCAATATAAAAATATTGTTTTTTTCTCCTACTGCTGAGTAAGCTTAATTGAAGAGAATGGTCACTTGTCTGTCTCATTGCAGTTAAGAAATTGCCAGTTATGAAAATATTTTGTGGGTTTGTTCTTCCTAGCAGTCTTTGAAAGCATGTTTCCATGTTTCCTTGACCACTAAAAGCATGTGTATAAAGGGATACATGCAGTCATTAGTGAAACTGCATTATGAATTTTTAAAAACAATATTTTAAAATATTTTCAAAATCTTCCTACAGATTTGGGTTTTTTTTGTTCTTTAACAGAATAGGTTTTGCGCTCCATGCATGAAAGTGGGAGCACAACTACCTTCATTAATAGTTAAGTGTTGAAAGAAATCCTGTCTCYGACTATGATATTACAGCCATACACTCTTGTTTTCTCGAGCAAATGAGGACATCTTCAATTCTATTGATGAAGTGCAAACTCAACAGAATAAAGTACATAATCTCATAGCTCTATTTTTCATCTAGAACRCCCTTGTCAAGTTACGGGTAGGAACCATGCATGGAAAACTATCCGAGAAAATATACTAGCGTTGTCATCAAAAGCTTAAGCAACAGATGACTTGTGAAAGACGCAAAGATGAAACACAATCTGTCTCACTTGAAGGCAACAGCATGTATAATTGTAACCATACAGAATTTGAGCCTAGCTTTGCACTGTTTCAGGCTACTACAAAAGCCAAAAAACCTCCTGGCAATTTTCAGGAAGTAGAGAGCAGAAAATGCTAAAATAAGTATGGTTTTTAAGGTAGTCCTCTTCAGTATCAACATAAAGTATCAAGGAAAGATATCAAGGCATAATGTACCCACACACATATACTGACTTTTGCACTGATGCAAACAGGAGACACACAGGTATGCATTTGAAATGGTCAAAGGTTATCTAAATATTTTCATTTTTTATTTTTTTCTGGAAATTTAACATACTAAGTTGGCAAAAATAATTATTTATTATGTCGAATGCTTCACTTCCTCCTCATTATGTTTTCTGTAGCATTACTTGAATTACGCTATGAAGATTTTAAGTGGAAATGCTGAAACCATATTAATTATAGTAGCACAGATGTTTCTGCAAAGATAAACTAGAATTAAGAAATGTTGCATTCTGACTGGCATGACTAGTAGACAATCATAAAAATAATGTGGAAAAATACCTCAGTGGTTGAAACCACCTGATTTAATGAATCAAAACTGGAACAGTACAGGGACTTTCTTAGGCTGTTTATCCCCACAATATAATTTACAAGCTACTTAACAGTTTTCTTAACCACATTATTATCTATTTATAATCTTTATACAATATATAAATATATCTATAATATTTGTGTGAATCCTTTCATCCTAGAATACTAGGAACAGCTATGGACATTTAGAGAGGCTTCTCTCTTTGCCCACCCCAATTTTCTACATGATCCAAAATTAACTAACAGCTTTAACATAACGCACATCTTCAAAGCCTGTCATTCTTTCCTAAGTTGGAAAGCTAGGAGAAGAATAATATGAGAATTAAAAAAAAAAAAAAAAAAAAAAAAAGTCTCCTTCTTTCTTATCATTTTCTGAAATTTCTTTGTTCTCCCTGCTCTCATTTGCTCTCCAATTTATTCCACAAATCTCCATATCTTTATGTTTATTCAGTTCAGCATGTTGTTTTCTCTCTTTGTTTCATTAACTTCTCCTTATGCCCCCAATTCCCCTTTCTCAAACACTGCTGCTTCTCTTCTGCTGTGCAGGCGCACCCAGATCTCTGCCTATTTTTTACTGCTTGTCTCAGGACTGGATGCAAGCTATTTGCACATCAAATGAGTGYGTCAAGTGCTCCCCGTTTCTCTCTATAGCCTACGTGAAAGTAAAAATAAAGACACTTGGAATATCCTATCACAGAATCACAGAATGGCTGAGGTTGGAAGGGACCTCCAGAGATCATCTGGTCCAACCCCCCTGCTCCAGCAGGGACACCCAGAGCAYGGGGCACAGGGCGGCATCCAGGCGGGTTTGGAAGATCTCCAGAGAAGGAGACTCCACAGCCTCCCTGGGCAGCCTGTGCCAGGGCTCTGGCACCCTCACAGTGAAGAAGTTCCTCCTCACATGGAGATGGAACTGCCTGTGTTTCAACTTACATCCCTTGCCCCTTGTCCTATTGCTGGCCATCACTGAGAAGAGTTTGGCCCCTTCCTTCCTACATTCTCTCCTCAAGGATTTGGACGTGTTGATAAGATCCCCTCTCCACCTCTTCCACGCATGAAGGAAATGGAAGGGCAACCCTTGCTGTTGATTGCATGTGCGATTGCATGGTAAAGATGATCTCTGTGGACACTGTAGAGGCAGATGCCTGACATGCAGTGGAAGGCAGTGCAAAGACTTGAACAACACTGCCCAAGGCCAGCTTACACACACTGAACCTCAGTTGAAACAGCTCAGGCACAAGACCTTCCACACAAGAGTGGAGCAACCCTTGCACATCCCTCCATTGCACTGGGAAGACCCATCTCATGAATAATAAAGGATTTTCARGAAAAGGGGGAAGTCAGCATTCAGCTCCTTGCAACTATTCTGGGAAAAAAAGCACTTAAAATGAAATGCTCACAATGTGAGAAGCAGCAAACTCATGGTACTTGTAACGCAAAGAAGTCAGCACAGCTTCTTGAGCTTTTTCTGAGCCACTCAGTCCACTTTCATGGTCGTTCACAGTTTAAAAACTTGCTCTACATAAGAGCAAGGCTTCAGTGAGATGCTGAATGAAAAATTTTCCTGACTCTCCAGATGGATTAAAAAAAAAAAAAAAAGCTAAAAATGACATCCCTCTTGTTTCATCTATGAGTAAATTCTTGGTCAAGAGGATGGCTGCAAAAGTCTTGCAACTGTATTTAATTCCTAATCATCTAACTCCAACACTACAAACCTCTAAATAAATGGTATTTATAAAATCTAATAATATTATTGTAACAACATATATAGTGTGTGTATATATATTATTTTATATATATATTTAATTTAAACCCTGGGTACAACCACATTTCAAGAGAGGCAGAAGAAAACAGCAATGTTTCCTTACGGATTTTGAACTGATAAAAATGCTTGGGTTGCCTGTGTGCAGGCTGGAGAGACTAGGGGCAAAAATTCTGACTCTGGAATCAACTTGGTAATTCTTTTGAGGCACAGAATGATGTTTTGTGCCTAGGGTCCAGCAAAGAGCACAGAATTTAAATACTAGCTTGCTAAAACTCCATCATTAATTTATTAGTTCAGTGTTAGTCCTATCCATTCTTAAATCATTTTTAATTGCAGGGATTATTTTGTTATTTTAGGATACTTCCTTTTTTTCCARTGATGCAGCGTAAAAGTGTTTTTTCCAGTGGTCACATTCATATCCAGTTCATTAGGAAAGTGGAAATAGTTCTATATTYCTAATTATATGGTCTTATGGTCAGCCACTCTTTCTCACATTGATAAAAGCAGATCAGTAGTTCTAAGCTATTTTTAAAACYACCTTCAAGTGACTCCCCAGTTTTAAAGGACAGTATTAAAACAGACAAAGACACAATATCTGTCAATTCATATTCCATTATTTTAAAAGCAACCCATAAGCCACATTCCCACCCAGTGAATTTTTCATGATATGCCAATCRGAAAGTAATTTAAAAAGAATAATTAATTGTAAGACATAGTATGCAGAAAGCTGACCAAATGTGTTAAAAACACACGATTCCTAATCAAAAGATTCAGAATGAAGTATTAGTCAAAATATTTTATAAATTATCTAATATATGCACGGATGTCTCCATTGAAGTGTCCTAAACAGAAAAGAATCAAAAGAAACAGGTAAATACTTCCTCCCTAAAATAGGGCACTGCTTTTAGCTATGTTTTTCTAGCTCTCTCATAAATTCAAATACTTATCATATTCATATAAGATTTCCAAAGAGAAGTTCCTCAAAGTGATTCAATATTTTTATTCTAATTCTATTCAAGAAGTAAAAAGAAATAAAATATATACAAGTTTTTAAGAAAAAAATCTTGAAAATAGCAGCATAACTAGTGCAGAAGTTTTTATATATAGTAGTTAAAAATATTCTTCACATACAAACTTACAAAGTGTGTCTTATAAGGATCCAAATCTATTTTCAGATGTTTTAGATGTGGTTAACAAATATCAGAATTTTCCTTGAGCAATTTAGCAAACATGCAGGAACAGTTCTCCACCTTTGAGCTTCACAGTACTTCCTACCAGCTACATGCTCAACAGATATATTTAAGTACTACCAAACAGAGATTAATGAATATAAAGTTAATCAGTTTAAGAAACAATACACTACTTCAGATGGCTAATCATCACTGCTCATTAGTTTCTTGAAATGTTAATATTGACATCCAAATTACTTTAGTAAGGTGATCTGAACAGCTTTTTATCAAATTGAAATTTAATCACTTCATACTTTGAGAAGAACTCAAATCACACTAGAAATCTGATTACCATGGTAGCTTCCAGTTGGGAAAAAAATGCAAGAACATCTCATCCCTAACTCCACCAACAGCTTTCCTCATATAGGTAATTCCTGCATCTTATATAATTTTATGATCACTATGAAAACATCACTATCGTTATTCTCATGCTCTTTGACCTCTCATATCTTYACTAATAAGAGTAATGCCAATCAACAAATGGCAGAGATTTTAGGACAGCACAATGATCTAACCAAAACATCTTACAGAAACAACTAAACAGTTAAATATATAACTGTAGAGATCCATATATACAAATTAAAACAAATATCCACCCCTCTCAGTTTATAAATTAAGTATGTATATGTAAGTTTTSTAAGTTCAGCTGTCGAAAAGCTAAATAAGTTTTTTTTCTTTAGTTAGCCTGGATTTATAATTGTATAATATAAACTTGGCCTTGCACCTGGAATTCCAATACTGGAAAACATAGCATTTTTGGTGCTTTTTGAGAACTTTGAAAACTGAGAGGGATAGCAACACCGGACAATACATTCTGGACAATACATTCAAAGTTTATAAACRTAACACAATAAATCCAGGGAAGTGCTATTCGCAGTCCCATTTTTAAGTACTTAACTCAGGTAAGCTTTGAATTGCTCCCTCAAAGCACTTGATTTTTCCAAGAGATTATCGAGGGAACTTAGGCTCCTGAGTGCATGACTTGCAGCTAAGATAGATACTCTATCACCCCAAACTGTCATTGACAAACTTTGCCACTGAAAAGTGAGACAGCCAAAAGAACTAAAGGGCTACAGAGGCCAACACTGGATTTAGGTAATTCAAAATGTGGCTACAGAATATATTAAAAAGAAAAGTTTCTGAATGCAACAGTGATCTTTATTCAAGCTTTCCTGTTACCTTCAAACGCTCGTGCAGCATCTACCAGGTGGGACCAGTCTAGCCCTGTGGCAGTGTCTGGCAGGGGCATCAGGCCAGGATCATTGAATTTGGCTTTATCAGATAAGGACCCATCTGAGAACCAGAATTCATCTAAACAATAAACACAATAATTAGTCTTCCTATAACAATGTTTATAATTATTTTTGAAACTAAAATAATGAATTGTTAAAATTTATAAGCAAAGCATGCTAATCCTCATATTGTTTCTCGTGCAATACTTAGCATGTGTGGAACAACTGTTGAACTCAGGCAGCATAAGAAAAGGAGCATCTTTAATGACGTTTCTGTGCCACTGCACACATGATGTGTTCATACAGGTTTCCTGTGATTGCTGTCAGCAGGCAGCATCTGTTCTTAAAGAATCCCATATAAAACCTCAGCACTGAGCACAAATATTTCTAGGCAGACACAATCATATTTTTAAGAAGACTGTGAAAATCCACTTGAGATTTACATGTAGAATTTTATATTGAAACTGAGACATTTCAGTTCCAGAAGCAATTTCAAAACCATATCTTAATATCTTTGTAAATTCTAGCCTATACTCAGAACTCACTTTCACACTGAAAATACTACTCTATCAGTTATTACTCTCTATATATCTGTAAAACAGAGGAAGTAGGACTTGTGTATTCATCGCTAGATTCATGAGCTATATCTCACAGTATGCTAAAGAGACTGTGTACTTTTTGATTAATGTACAATATCTAAAGATAATGTAAACACAGCCTACAGTTATGATATCTTTTAGAAAGATACACATACATGCATCTTGAGAAAGATGCACATACATCTTAGAAAAGGAGATTATTTTTATAATCATCTTAATTTTTTCTTTTTTAACATTTTCCTTTTCTAGCTATACCAATCTTTATGTTGATGCATGTGAACACAGTAAAATGAATATGACTGAGTAGGCATATACATGTTATTAAAACTGAGTCTAAACCAAAAAGATTATATTTAATCTAACTTAATCTTAATCAGAAAGTTAGTGATACAATATTGTACTTCTTAAAATACCACAATCTGGAAAAGATGTATCTACTCGTATTAAACAGGTCAAAATATTTGTGTTTTTTTTCCTCACACATTTCAAATACATAGGACTTTTTCTCCAGTTACTCTACTGATACAGGCTATAATATGTATAAAAAATGTTTCTTCAAGCAGAACACCAAACACAAAATCAGTGAAGGAAACAATGCACGCATGTATGTGAAAGAGGCATTATATTCCAAGAAAATGGGACATTGTCATTGCCTTGATACCACAGAAGAAGAGCAAAGTCTATTTGAATTAAAATTTGCATTTATAAAAAACCAATAGCCTGTTATAGCACATTCTATTGCACAGAGCAATGATTAGAACAAGTCACATTCTTTGGGAAGTTTTATGAGGAAGAAGACAGTAAAGGAAGTTTGYAATTCTCTGTCAAAAAAACATGAGTCTCGCAAATCAAAAACAATTCAGATGAGGTTGGAATCCTTTATACTGTGGAATTTATCTTCCACAAAAGTTGTTCTACACCTTCTGTACACGATGTAGTACTGTTATAAATGGAAGTGGTTTGGCACATCTAAAAATCTCTTTCTCAATTACCACTCTTGGTAAGCAGAAGCAGATGATATATGTTAGATGAAAAATTCATTATACAAATATGTTGTATTTATACCTTTGTACAATACTTTATTTTCATTTCCTAATAAACATACCTAAAATTTTASTTAAGTTCACCTTGAAGGTGAAAATACATTGGTAGCTCAACCACAGAACATTCTGTTCAGCTTTTCTATACACTCTGGGATTTGTAACAATCTTATTTACGCAAGTACAACATTTTTATACATTCTTGTCAAGGAAACCAGACAGAATGCTTTGTTTGAAAGCTGGCAAGCCAGTTTTTGGTTCTAGACCAGTAGGCAGGCCTAAGGGAGGGCCCTTGCTTTTGTGTGATCAGTCTACAGAGGCTGGTTATGAAATCTGTCAGGAAGATGTCTTGTCCTGGTATGATTCTGCTGGCTTTCCAAATTACAGCGTAGGAGTGATATATTCACCAGTAGTCATCCTTCATTACTCACTGTCTTTGTGAAAACCCCAATTCACCTTAGGGTGGATCCTATTTGGACCTGCATAAGCTTTGACAGAGCAAGTCAACTGCAAGAAAGCCTGCTAGAGTAGAGGATTTGAAYATTGATAGCTCTGAAAACTGAGTGTTCATGCTGATGTTTGATTTATAAGCTGAAATAACTGAACAGGTGTCCATATGGTATCATCAAATAAATGATTTTCAAGATCCAAATTGTGTTAGAAACTGTCTTCACTGCCTATGAGGCTGGTTTTGAAGCAATACAAATATATCCTTTATTTTCTCTTAGGAAATAAAGTGTTATCTTTTATTTTTAAAGACTATTTTATTTTCTGTACTCCATTTCAGTACAAAATCTCTGACTTTGCATATTATGGTCTTTCCATTTATGTAATTTGCTTTCTATAGCTAGGAATTTTCTTAATTTTAATATGGTTACAGAAAAGTAATTTTAAGAGTGCTTATTTTCACCAAAATTAAAGCATAAGCCCATTTCAAATAGAGATTTCCTAAAATTGACTGCCATCAGTCCCACATACCTATGTATTCAAAGAGTAACTAATTATACAGAAAGAAGAAAGATTCACCTAACTTTGCTTATGCCACTTGTKAAACAAGTATTTTGCTTCAGCTGGAACTGCTGCTTCTATGAAGAGATCTGAGATCATGAAAAAAACTCTCTTAGCTACTCYTCACAATGCTAGATACGGTTTTCGCTAGTAAGTGGATTATACTCAAAAGAKGCTGCAGCTTCAGGAACATTTCAAGTCATGTGCAATGGCTGCTCTTGGTGACCGCTCACAATTTTTCTTTCCTGATATCAACAATTCCACCTCTAAACTCCTTTTAAACAACAGCTTCTGCCTTTCCCTTCTTCTGTCTAGGGTTGTCCAGGCGCTCTTCAAAAATGTGCGAATATGCTTGCGGGCTGAAAGACTTCCTCACAGAAATATGTTCATGTCACTTGTGTCGATCATTCAATCAACAGCCTGCTCCCTGGCAAACAGMCTTTCAAATCACTAAAACTGCACAATGCTCATACACAGTGATGATTTTTCAGTTTAATATTGCTCAGGCTGGTTTGGGGTTGCAGTTTACCTTTAGCAGTAAGCCAGTTTTTAAGATAGTCATTCATCTACTACCATAGTTTCAGGTATTTCATATCTGAAATATAAGCTTCTAGCAGTCTTTTCAGATAGCATGTATAATCTGAAAGCTTTCAGACTTGCTAGTGGATCACTATAAAATACTCCCTTCATTACAATGCTTTTCAGTGCAAGTATCCTGCACCTTGTTCCTTTTTCTTCCTCACAGTGCTACAATATCATGCCAGGTTATCACTTAGACAGGTATTTTTCCTTCCTCTTTTGTGCTGTTTTTATAATACAGGTGGACCATAGTGCTTGAAATTTTACTCAGACTGTTTCTATGCGTGTTCCTGGGTTTCTCTGGCTTGTGTCTATGTTCTAGTTATGTACTGGCAGTTCTCACTGTTTTCTTTCTTTACCTTCCAGTTCAGCTCCCATGGATTTGCAAGACAGGGATAGATTTGTACAGTTAGAATGTTAGAATCACTCAACACAAACAGTGCTATCTCAGAGCATCTTCAATATTCCCCAGGCAAAATTCTGGAGATCTCAGCTACATGCATTTTGCTTTCTATTTTATGTTAAAAATAAGATAAAATGAAATAATTTTTTCCATGGTTGCCTACTGTGTGCAATCAACAGCACTCAAATATCTGAACTTTCACCATTTCAGGAGTTACTGAAAGGAACTATTCTCTTACTTAATTTCTACTAGTAATAAAATAATAAATCCAGTAGCTTAATTTTCTCATCTTCTCACAGYGAATACAACATACAGTTTAAAATCTAATTTTCATATTTGCAAAGTCCTTTTGTGTGATAATTTGGAATTCCTCATAATCTCAAACTTTTGACGTTGTCCACTGTGCTTTTTTTCTCATGCTATTTTGCTTCCCCCTATTAATCACTCTTTTCCTTGTGAATGGGTCGCATGAGAGTTGGTGCTGCTAYAGTATTTTGTACTATATTCTGGGTAATAACATGCAAAAATGTATCCTTCCAGCCAAATTAGCACACTACCTCCACTAATTTCTGGACATATTAATTATTGTTAAAATTTAAATGTCTGAAGAATGTAAATATATGCATTTTTAAAAAGACAATACTATGAAAGCTAAGTATCTTCTTATCTGAAGCATCAATCTCAATCTAAATTTACAAGTGGATATCTCATCCCCACGGTAACT
The DNA here is from genome assembly GCF_003342845.1 of Nothoprocta perdicaria. Taxonomy (NCBI): domain Eukaryota; kingdom Metazoa; phylum Chordata; class Aves; order Tinamiformes; family Tinamidae; genus Nothoprocta; species Nothoprocta perdicaria. The sequence goes on from NW_020456298.1 coordinate 2,109,694, forward strand.
GAATGGGAATATCCACTTTGTACTGATTCCAAGATCTTCCCCAACTAGAGCTGAAGTTAGTTCATGTATGACGGTACTGCATAACTTCATTTTGAAATTAACAGTGGGCAAGCCATGATGTGATTATTTTCAGAGGGCAGTTACAGATRAGCAGAATYACAGAATGGTTGAGGTTGGAAGGGACCTCTAGAGATCATCTAGTCCAACCCCCTGTTCAAGCAGGGACACCCCGAGCATGTTGCACAGGTCAACACACAGGGACATTTGAGCATGTCAGAACGAGGAGACTCCACAACCTCTCTGGGCAGCCTGTTCCACCACCTAATAGTAAAGAAGTTCTTTCTTGTATGCAGATGAAATTTCCTATGTTTCAATTTGAACCYGTTATCATTTGGCATACCTCTTTCCTGATGAGGCTCTAGGCTTTCTCTCTCTCTCAACCCTAAACCTAGCTCTAACCCTAGCCCTAGTCCTAAGTCTGAGATCACAAAGTCTACTGCTGAGGGGGTTGGACTAGATGATCTCTAGAGGCCCCTTCCAACCTCAACCATTCTGTGACCCTGTGATATTAGATTTATGGAAAAGATTTTCACAAGATTTTCACTCAGCACTTTTCAAAACACACTCTACTCTTATTAAGTATATATATACAYTTATGTAGCCTAAATATATGTATCTGGAAATGTGGGCTGGGGTATACAGGCATGCATTTTTTTTTCACAATTTTCTTTTATCTTGTTTTTCTATTTGTGATTTTAATAATTCTCATTCCATAATTTTCGTAAGATTATTACATATCGTACAAGTCCATCACTCCATGTTGGAATTATTTCAAGATAAGCATATAATAAAGGTCTCACTTATGAAGATATCACAAATGAAGAGACACTTTCATAAAAGAATTTTAGCTTACCAGTACCAATTACTTTTCTGCTAATAATATGAACTGCCATTCACAAAGTTTTAACATGTAAAGTAAGTCTCAGCAAATATAATTTTGAAATTGGTGATGACAAGATACTGCCAAAAAGATMATCTAAATAGAAAATATTCCATTTGCCAATTACAGTAAAAATATTTGTGAAAATGTACATATTTCAATAGTTTGAATGCACACACACAAAAAAAAAGGAAAGAAATAAACGAAGACAAAACAGGCCAGATTGGCTTAAATGGGTCACCACTGGTTGCAAATAGGAAAATAAGATGAAAACAAAAACTGTCTCCAGACAAATGGTCACTGCCCATGACTTGTATAATGAAAATTCTGGGAGAAGTGAATGCTGTTCCCAAATATGACAAATCCAATTTGATCATTAAGGCAAGCATAAGCAGCTACTACTGACAAAATACGCTTTTTATCTAGGATATATGGAACACTGATTTAGAATTTCAAAATTTTGCTTCTATTTTAATAGTCAGCAATAACAAAACCATCACTTACTTCTCAGATTTCCCATTCCAGGAGTCGCACTCATTCTGGGAGGCAAAGTGCTGTGATATGGTGGAGTAGTGCTGAACAAAATATCATTTGGCAAAGCCTGGTCTAGCATTGAACTTCGAGAACTTGCATATGAAGATCCTCTTCGATTGCTGCATATGCTCTCATCAGATAAGGTACGATAGAGTGTCCTCCGTGGAGAAAGGTTCCCATAAAATGAAAACTAAATATGAAAATGTGAACATATAAGAGTATGCATTACTGATTAAAATAATTCACATTCTACATTATCCTATCATCTATTCCTGGAGTATTTTTCTGGACAGGCATTTTGGAAYAACAGATAATATAGAAGATCAGATATCAATTCTACTAGGTTCTCTAAGGTGTTACTAAACTGGATTTTTATGCATTCTCTTAATATTTTTGGAAAAAGAAAACCCATAAATTGATCAAATATTGTGTAGTTTTATTAATTCCAAAATGTTAAATAAAATCTCCACAACTACATGACAGTAACATTATCCCACAGAATCACGGAATGGTTGAGGTTGGAAGGGACCTCCAGAGATCATCTAGTCCAACTGCCTACTCCAGCATGGACACCCAGAGCACGGGGCACAGGGCAGCATCCAGGCGGGTTGGGAAGATCTCCAGAGAAGGAGACTCCACAGCCTCCCTGGGCAGCCTGTGCCAGGGCTCTGCCACCCTCCCAGGAAAGAAGCTCTTCCGCATACGGAGATGGAGCTTCCTGTATTTTAATTTATACCCATTACCCCTTGTCCTGTCACTGGCCATCACCAAGAACATTTTGGCCCCATCCTCCCTACATTCTCCCCTCAGGTACTTATACATATTGATGAGATCTCCCCTCAGTCTTCTATTCTCCRTGTTAAATAGGCATCTAAACCTTTGAAATTATAATGAACTAGCCCAACCTTAACAGCTGAGCAGTGGCATGTTCAAACAACTATTGAATTTAATATATAAGCATCAAAAAAAGTATTCTTTTCATATAGCGGGAAATTATACTATGGGACTTACAGTCAGTACTTAGAGCTTCCCCTTGGAATATATTTAGTTCATACAGAATGATCATGCCTTCTCTATACCCATTTGGGGCATATTAGTAAATGATTTCCAGRTAATTCCATTTGTCTGGAAGTTACAGAGCCAAAGAAAGAAGCTAACCTTTCTTCTCCCCTCCTCCCCAGAGAGGCTGTCTGGCAACATCATCTTCAGAAAATCTTCTTTGGATAGTACTTGCTGGCTTTCAGCAATGGCACTCCTCGCAGAAGCCTGGAGTGGGCTTGAGGCGGACACGGCATCGATATCACCATACACTCTGTTGAGAAAATTAGTGTAAGTGCTATTGTATTTGCAAGGCTGCATTTATTTTCAATCACAAAATAAAATTTGCTACAATTATTTTCTGGCTTAGTGCACCATTATTTGGATCATTTTCCATTTTAAGTATAGTAAGCTGTTCATACCTGAGAAAAAACGCTTCTCGGGAATTCCTCAGAAAAATTAACACACATAAGGCTTGTTCCTCCCAACTTGGCTCTTTTTTGCAACCTATACTTCTTTCTTTTGAACTTGCATTTATATCTACATTTTTAATAACTCAATCCAGAATTTCAACTTTTACTTCTTCAGCAAATAAGAAAAAAATCAGTATTTTGTGTATTTTGTGGTGTGGCACTGCATCCAGCTTCACAACCTGAGCAGCTTACCATGAACATCATTGGTCATATTTGAAGGATATTTGTAATCAATTGTACCATATGTTAAGTGTGTTTTAATATCTGCAACTTCGCAAAGCTGCTAGATAAATAATACAGCCATCCTCTTTAATTATCAACAGATAAAAATGTATTTGCAGTGAGCAAAAGGCTGTCAAACTGAATTATTCTTTCTGTTTTCTTCCAGAGAGAGATAATTTTAACCCGTTTAACTTTGTAAATGCAACTGAAGGAACTAGAGATTCTGAAACACACAAAACATACATTTGAAGCCATTACTTACTGCCAAGTGCAGCATAATTAGTGACTGTATCCTCAGCAGACAGAATTCAGGCTTGGCTACGGTAAATGGTAATTCTCAGTGAATTATATCCTATAGTGGCACAGCCTTCAGCAATTGACCTGATTTTCATCACCACTGCTAATTGGAGATGTTATTTTATTCAACATAATTATCTACAGATAGAGATTTTCTCTCTGGGATGTACAGACATTTTTCCTAGAAAGATGTGAAGCAATGCTCTATGGCATGGAAACAAATGAAAATATTTTCTGACATTTGAAATGCTACCATCTCCAATTAATATTTTTTTTGAATGGAGCTTTTCTGGATGAGTCTTCTCAAAATTGTTGCGGTTTTAGTTTAAATGTTATGTTTTATTATGCAATTTTGCTTTAAGGTTCCGTCCAAAATAAAGAAAAGTTGTTGCAGGGATTCATTAACTTCATAATGTGGAAGCCTGGGGGACCAATGAGGCTGCCTGCCACTTTCTATGGTAGCTTCTACTATGCCTGAACAATGACTGAAGAATTTAACAGATTAAAACTTCAGGGGAAAAAAAAAAAAGAAAAGAAAAAGTGCACAATATAGTACCAGAAAATGCACTATTATCTGGACCGGAGGGTATTAGTACCTGCTGCTTCTGCATATTAGGAAATCAAGAGCTTAACTTTAGACTGTGTTTTGGTGTTATATGTTTAAATGATTCTTACTATAAATATACACGTGTGCAACGCAAGGTRATACAGATATAACATTAAGATACACAGGGCCAACTACAATTTATTAAGAAGCTAACTAAACAGCTTATGCACAATAAGAAGGCAAGAGAACATTAGAGGAAAGATTGTGAAGATTAGAGAAGTTTAAAAGCTGATTTTTAAACAGCAGATTCAAGTATTATTTACAGAATCACAGAATATTCAAGGTTGGAAGGGACCTCTAGAGATCTTCTAGTCCAACCCCCTGCTCCAGCAGGGACACCCAGAGCATGGGGCACAGGGCGGCATCCAGGTGGGTTTGGAAGATCTCCAGAGAAGGAGACTCCACAGCCTCCCTGGGCAGCCTGTGCCAGGGCTCTGGCACCCTCACTGTAAAGAAGTTCCTYCTCACCTGGAGATGGAACTTCCCCTGTTTCAGCTTATGCCCATTTCCCCTTGTCCYATTGCTGGCCACCACTAAGAAGAGCTTGTCCCCTTCTCCCCTGCATTCTCCCTTCATGAACTTACACATGTTAATCAGATCCCCTCTSAGCCTTCTCTTCTCCAGAGAAAACAGGCCCAGCTCACTCAGTCTCTCCTCATACGAGAGATGTTCAATTCCCTTAATCATCTTAGCTGCTCTCCGCTGGACCCTCTCTTTTTTTTACTCTTTTAGCATTTATTACTGCTACAGCACAGGGAAAGATGGACAGTATCTATATCCGAGGTAGCGTATCTTTTCCATGCCTTTTGCCTCTGCCCAAGAACAACACATTCCTCGTGGGGTATATTTCTGTGTAAAACTGAAATTACAGTTGTTCACTAGAATAAATCAGAAAACTTTGGGCTTTTGGGAAGCAGAAGGACTTGAAAACCAGTTGCTATATATCCTAACCACCAGTACTGACCTGCTCTTAAAAATCAAGGTCAGAAAAAGATACTAAGAATCTACCAAACCACCACTTCCACATGCCTTTTTTTTCCTTTTTTCAAACTATCTTCAACAGACTGCAATTTTCGGTCATCTCTCTCAACCCTAATGGTTTCACTAGGTTTTATAACTCGGTTTTGAAAGGACTGTCAAGAAATAAATTAGGTACTTTTTTCAGTTAACTGTCTGGGGATTTCCAGAAGAGTTCTTTACCAAAATAAAAAGGCTTCTCACATGTATTTCAGAAATTCAAGAAGGAAAATGAAAATGTCTGACACGACTATAAGCTGTCGGCTTACACAGCAATTTCAATGATTTCTTTCAGCTTGCTTTATTTTAGACCTTGGAAAAAGACACAGTTGGATAGAACCGAGGAGAAACAGTATCCTGMATTTCTTGCCTTTTCTGAGGTAAGAAACAAAACCACTCAAATATTTAAAGGTGAAAGGTAAATCTATGCTTTTTTCATATTTCTATCCTATTTTAAATTTTATTTTTTTCACCATTCTTTTCCAAACAAAGTTAAACAGAGCTCTTACTCATGGCATTCAGAAACTTCAGATTCTTCAGGTGTTGGACTACCTTCTGATTTTTTCCATCCAATGACGTATTTACTCACTGCTCCTTGTCTGTGATAGGGTTTGGAAATTGCCCCAGAAATCTGTTGACTACTATTCTGCGACACTATATAGACCTTGGAGGTATCTAGGGAGCCGCTCTTCTTAGAGCAATGTGTTGATGGGCTTCCTGAATGATGTGACCCACTGAAAAGCAAAGACATACAAAGGCAAAAATGAAATCGCCAATAAAAGTGTAAATTAGAGACTCTTCATCTAATAGACAGCTATAATTTTTAATGTTAAGTTTTTCTCAACGTTAAAAATCAAGGCAACAATATTGATACAGGAATTTCTTGGATACCAATGGCCTGATATATTAAAGCCCTGATAATACATTCATGCACATACAAACATGCACAAAGCTGTGATGAGTTTCTAAAATGAGTAATGCATATAATTCAACTTGCTGAAATGCTAATGCAAACTGGTATGAATTAAGATTAAAGGTCTTAGTTCAATACATATATATGAGAAGAGCATGTGTGCAATTTTCAGTATATATGTACACACACAATATGGCGTAAGCCATTTATTTCAAAAACTATATGGGGAAATATTTCATTCTATTTATTTATCTAAAGTTAAAATATCTCTCTCTCTGTTTTTCCATTTCATGGTAATTTTGGCAGGCTGCATTAGTTTAAGTTCAGTTTTTCAGTCAATACTGCTGAGAATTTAGTACTACCATAAGTAAATTTTAGTTAAACAAAAACAGCTTCCTGTATGATTTCAGTACAGTCTTTTATTATGAATAATAGCAGTGGTAGGTACTAATGAAACATTCTACTGAAGACACAAAGTACTTTAAAATGAACTAATGCAAAGACTTAATTGAAGAATATGCTTCTTTTCATCTTACAGGTGAAGTGAACAATTCATAAACCAAGTGTCTTGTCTAAAACCATAGGCTGAAACTGGAAGTTGCAGCTCAACTTTCTCTGTCATTCACCAAATATAAAGGATAAAACTGTGTTTGCTATTACAATAAATCGTAAGAGCATTGAGTCCATTCACATCGGATCCAAAAGTCACTGCTGAAAATATTACATGTATTTCTACTTTGCTATTTGTGTCATTAACTGAAATTAAAATGCCTACTGTGGAAAGATCATCTAAGGCAACAGATTGAGAATTTTCATCGTAGCTGGTATGAGCACTTAGCTTAAAAAGAACTAATTTTGTCTTTCTGTATTTCCACGCCCAAAATAAACAAGCTCAGAATTTTCTTGGGAAAATTTACATTAAAAGCAATAAGGTTGCTCTTTTCCTCATTTTCCTTATAAAACACATGAAGAAATGAGATAAAAACATCAGAGTGAAGAGAATAATTTAGTTATGAAAACTTGGAATTTTAAACGTCAAGCAAAGTAGAGAATGTAGAATATATATTAGATTGATATCACGGGCAGTATCCAGGGGATTTTATCCAGGGGATATCTGTTTATTACTCAATTTAATAAAAACAGAGCATGCAATGTCTCTCATGCCAGTCTCCTCTGCAGGCTTTAAATAAGGGAATACTTTTCAAAGCAAAGAAAAAAAATGCCCACAGAAACGTGGCTTTAGTTAGTGAGCTCAACACAAGTGTTTAAACAAGCAGTACGTATTTTTAGAAACCAAAAACGGATTGACAATCTAAGTAAGAAAAAATGCAAAACTGAAGGCAAAGAGGCTGGTTCAGCAACAGGAACCTGAAGGTATTTGATAATTCATGTGTGAAAATGAATTTAAATAAAAATTGAATTTTAAAATTAAAGAAGAAAACACAGCTGTGTTTTGTCACAATGTTTTGTCTCTGTCAGATCAGTTCTGCAATGTGAGATATTGTTCCTGCAATAGGTTTAAATCTGTAACCCTTGCTCAGATACTACAGCATTAGCCTTTTTCAGGGGCTTCTTTTACAGGATGAAGTTTTAGAATCATGCCAGTATTTCCAAGCAACCTCTTTCCTGTGCGTTACACTTCATCAAAGCAGTAAACAGAATACAATTCTAGTAAGGACATGCTGCATTTACAGGACAACCGATTTTCCCCTATCTGTGGGCAGTTTTACGCTGTTTAGCTATTACAGAATTCTACTATTTAATGTTTCTAACTGTGAATAAATGCCTTAGGTTAGAATTCCACTGTTACAGATTATAAACAAGTATATAAAGTCAGGGTCTGACCAGTTTAAAAATATATAATGGATTTGGCTGTAGATGTCACATGCTTCTGGCTTGATTTGTAGGACATGTAAGTGGAGTTTAAATGAAACATTTGGGTCATATAACAAATTTGTTGTTTATTTTCCTATGCTGATTGATACTGAAAATGGAACAATGAGAGGTAAAGAACACACAATTTCCTTCCATGCTTTAAAGAGCCAAAACCTTAATACAGAGACCAGAGCTTCAACTTCAAGGTCACCACAAAATGGGCATTAGGAGATAAAGGCAACCAGCTGTTAAAGCCAACTTTCACAGGTGGCTTAACAACAGAGGTACCATGCACACATTCCACTGGTAACAGAAAGGTTGAGCACAAAATCAATCACAAATCCAGCTCAACAAACTTGAAAAGAATACATCACAATAATTTAAAGAAAGGTGGATGGTATGAAATTGCTGCTTTAGGACAAGGAAAAGAAGTCCACTGTAATTTATTTTACTTCCTTCTGCTATAACTCCCATGTCATTTGTTACACCGTATTACAAAGTATGAAAAGGCAAGTTTCAGAAGCAAATGAAGACATTAATAAGACTAATTGCTGTCAAGATGACAAGACTGAGGTGCTTTGACCTATTAAACTCAATATAATAGAGAAGATGCTCATRCTAAACTCGCACTAATAATACAAAGCATCATGAATGGATGTTATGATGATGCTTGCTAACYTACAGTTTTCTTCTGCAGTAATGGAAGTAAAGCCACATGCTTTCATGTATCTCAGCTATCAGCTGACTACTGGTAAAATAGCTTGAAACAGTCAAGTTTAAATGTAATATATTTGAGTAAATTTCTCTATGATATATGCTACTATAGGCTCATGATGGGACTTCTCAAATATAAAATTATTTGTAAAACATCTCCTAGCATTAAACTTTAAGAAATAAATTTAAAAACATTATAAAAAAACAGAAGTGAAGAATTTACTACATCACTTTGCTTTAATTTAAGGATGTCTCCCGATTTTGAAAATCTAAGCAATGCGCAGAAGGTCATATTTCTAATTTCCTTTCAATCTTGGAACACAGCTAACAGGTTTTTGTCTTTCTTACGTAGATTCATCAAAAATGCCTCAAAATCAATACAGTTTCTCTGTAGATATTTAAACAAAGCCAAAAAACCCAGAAACCAGTTAAGTGCATTTTCAAAAAAAAAAAAAAGAAAAAAAACAGAATAACAGAGATAAAAAGGAAAAGGGGAAAAGGGAAAAAAGGAAAAGGAGAGAGTTCTGCGAATCTAATCTCTACCCCAAAATTCCTGATTGCTAAGAAACACGTACCTGGAATGGGAGGATATTTCGCTCAGGTCTCCCATACTGCCCTCGGCGGTATGGCCGGCAGCAATGGCAGCGGCGTAGCTGTGCACKGCGTAGATCTTGGCCGGCTCCTCCTCCGGCCCGGCGCTTTCGGCGGGTTCAGGCCACTGCTCGGCGCGGCAGTGCCCGCCAGCCCGGCTGCCACCGAGGTGCAGCGGGGCCAGGAGCGGCGCGGGCAGGCACGGAGCGGTGTCGATGCCGCTGTCCGTCGAAGCCCCTTTTATATACGTCAGCCCGAGCAGTTCAGGGTCCATCAGGTCTCCAGAACCGAAGTGTTTTTCATCACTGTTGCTGGAGGTATTACTGGAGAGGGTGTTGCTGCTGGAGTGGCTGGAACAGCTTTTGTCTCCGATCTTAACAGCAAGGAACAAACAAAGACATCCCCTCAAAGTTAAATGGCAATATCTTTATTTCCATATGCATTTCTGAATGTGTGCTTTTCAAAGATGACCTAATTCTCGCTACAGGATGTTATAATAAAATAATAAATATGGATAAATATCAATATGAATAAATAAAATATGAAAAAGGTTAATTATACCATCAGTTTCTATTAAATTAATTGCATGATTGGCTAGACACATTAGAGGTTGATGTCATTCCAAATGAAAGCAACTATAAAGTTCCAGTTACATCTCTTCTAGCAAATCCTAGTATCACACTAGAATTTTCTGATTATAGGTCTTGCTTAACACCCATAAAATTGCATTTCAGAAGAGTTGAAATAAAAAATTTTAAAGCTAGCAACATTGGCAACGATCTGTTTAAACAAGTGCCATGGCAAATCTGAAGAACCCTGAAGACTGAATTACCCTTGGCCTTTTCTCAGTTGGGTGAAATACGCAGTTTCTTGGCTCAGATCCCATTGGACGTGTGGCTCCTCGTGCGGAAGCCAAGTGCAATGTATGTGTAGCAGATGAAAGTAACTTGAGCCACAGGGTTCCAAGCAAGGCAAAGCTATTCAAGGGGAGGAATTCTGTCAGCCATGAGTCAGTGGGTCTTCCTTTTAAGAGGTTTTAGGCTTGGATTGATTTATCTGTGTGATAAAGCAGCCAGAGGCGTAGATGGACCTCTATTTGGCATAAAGGTAGTGGAAGGGAGACTACTGGTATGGGATGCTCCTTCTAGCACGTGCATATGCATATAGGTGTTGCTTATACATTAAAGCTGTTAGATACGGCAACTTTTCCAGAAGTGACACTTCTATTTCAAGTAAGAATCACCAGGCTTCAAAGTTTGAGAAATTGTTTAAGAAAGGTGGGAGGGGGACAAGGTTATGTTTGTAGTCATAGAATCATAGAATCATAGAATGYCGAAGGTTGGAAGGGACCTCAGAGGTCATCGAGTCCAACCCCCCTGCTCACACAGGGTCACCTAGAGCACGTGGCACAGGGCTGCATCCAAGCAGGTTTTAAAGATCTCCAAAGAAGGAGACTCCACAACCTCTCTGGGCAGCCTGTTCCAGTGCTTTGTCACCCGCACAGTGAAGAAATGCTTCCTTAAGTTCCTGTGGAACTTCCGATGCTTCAGTTTGAAGCCATTTCCTCTAGTTCTAGTCATTCTGAACTTCGTACAACTTGATTGTCACCTTGAGAACAACAAACCAATAGATGAAAATGAGAAGTTCTCCCAAAAAGAGGAAAAGGTGTTTAAAGAAAAAGGACTCACTTTGTGTTGTAAATGTAAATTGTAAATGGAATCAGACAGGGAAAAGCAAAACAAAATAAAAACCTCAAAGGCACAAAATCTGCCTTGGAAGATATATCGTGTGAATGAATCTGTCAAAAAATTTCTTGTGGGCTGCTGAACATACATGCTTAGGCACCTTCCTGACACTGTAACCGGTAGAGAATCTGGACAACATCTCTCGACACGGACATACTGAATTGTTCAGAGTTCACATGCCCATAGCTCAGGATCATTTTAAACATTTCTTCGTGCCAAGAGCAATTTTTATATGAAGCCCAAGTCCGAAGCCCCTGATTGTGACTTCTTCTTAAATATTATGTCATGGAAGAAGATTTAAATAAATGAATAAAGATAAAATCAGCAGAAATATAATATTCAGCTACGAGAATAATTCAATGATTTTATGATGARGAGAACAAAAAGAGTTAGAGGATGAAATTTCCCCCCTCTCCACTCACAAGTTAAAACAGATAAAAAGAAGACAAAGATTTATTTCTAATGCTTAAATATATTACACAGTCCTTGTTCATTTACTGTAGCCCACAGGATGAGTTTGACTGGCTTTCTCAAACTGGAAGAGTAAAATGCCAAATTCGGCTAAGCAAAAGAGGACCAYAGGAGAACGTTATAAAGATCTCTATGGGGCAATACAATTTTTTTCCCCTCCTGTTTTTTAAGATATACCAACTAAATAGTTTCATCTTGTTAGTATTATCTTTACAAGGAAACAACTTTTTGTTGTACAATTTCTTCTGTACAATGCATATGTGCAGGGCATGTTCTCTAATGCGGGTTAACTCTATTAAAATTTTTCTATTCAGATCCCCATCAACTAAAAAGCCTAACAGCTTCCCCTGCCATAAAAATGTGATTGATGTTCCACAGAAGGAGTAACTTTGGAATCTATGCTCTATTTATTGTTGATTCTTACATATACTGATTCCATCTTCATGTCAACTTTGACTAAATTTAATGAGAAAAAAACTCTTTCATGTCTGCATGCATAATTACGTAGCATGATTCTGTTTATGACAGTACTTTTTTTTTTTTTGAGAATTCTTAAGCTGGATTTTCATCAGGTATCAATGTATGCCAGATGCAAATCTGCCTCCATAATAATATCCATTATAAACTTACAAAGAGMATACAGGTTCCTACTATGCATAAGAATATTCTCATGTCACAATCACAAAAACAATAGAAATAATAGACATAATAGGAAAGAACAAAGTATATCACTAGTACTTYATGACTTTCTGTCTCTACATGGCTGTGAATATTGTTACTATTAAATACAAGACTCTGATACAGACAGATGAATAATCTGTTCACCATTCMCAATACAGAAAATGCATTCTTACTTATACAGTGCATGTGTATTTCATACCACATTAACAGGAAGTGTTATGGTGAATATAATTTCTTTATTTAGTATATGAAATACTTTGGAGATTAAATAACCCAATATCAATAAAGCTGCAAATGGACAGCATAGTCTCTATTAACTAGGCTTTTATCTCCTCAGTGTCCCAGACCCAAGCCTTCCTAAAGTTTCTACAAACAGAGATTAAACATGCTAAATTCACTTCAGACAAGATTACTATTTGCTTCCCCAAACCTGCACTTTCCTAAACTACCAGGATATATTTTAAGATGTGGTTCTTTAAGTCTTGAATTCTAAAGAGTTTTGAATGACATACAAGTAAAAGACTTACATGTGAAAGTTTGTTTGGCGAATCCTTGCCGCTGCCGTCTTTTTGTAACGCCCGATCTTTGTAGGAACTCAGGACTTTGGTCGAGGGTGCATGCCACTTGGTTTCTGCCATAAATAATTGTGTTTTAATTTCTGACTGCTAAAAAGATGAGTATACTGTACAAAGAAAAAAGGCACATGGCTTAGTGCTTTAAACATCAGGTTTTAAACCTGTACACTCTTTGGAATCAGACATGAATATCTTTGCAGAATTTGCAAAGATCTAGGTTTTCAGTGACAATGAAACAGAGCTCAGCCTGCTTTCCACAAGGTCTTCAGCAGTTCTGAGTTAATTTATTTCAAGTATTACCTAAACATTCCACAACATATTCTGTTAGACTGTCTATAACAGTCCCTACTTCCACAGTCACATTATATGCTGAGTATCAAATCTCAGTATCAGAGATGGCTGCACTTCTGATACTGATATGACATTGTAAACAGCTTTTTTTTTTTTTTTTTTTTTTAAAGATATCTTATTTTATTACCAGAATGTCTGGCTCCTTCCAAGGTTTCCTCTCGTTCTCTGCCTCCTTCACACTCCAGTGAACCTGAACCTTGGTGTTCATGAAGTAATGGGGATTGACACCTTTTAACATAAACACAAAATTAAAACAGAAAATTAAGCATTAAGCTTTTTTTTTTTCTTCCCTCCCTAAGAAGCTAGTTACATGCTGAACATCACCACTGCTTACTCTTCAAAGCAAATATTCTGCGATTAAACAATCACAACAACCAACCTACCAATCTAGTAATATTTCCAAACACAGAATGGAAATACTTACATGCCGTTTTCTCAACAGCACACTTATATCTTATATCTTGAATGTGAACAGACCAGGAGAAACTAAAATTTAAGTTAAGCTTTGGGTTATAGAGCATTTTTTTTTGCAGTGGGTGAAATATGGAAATGCTTCATAAATGAAATCCCACTGAAAATGCCTGTGCATTTTACAGCAGAATTTCACATTCAAAACATGCCTTAAAGCTGCTGACAGATCCATTGCCTTGGTTTGCTGCCATTTTACTTCAAATTATGCATGATGTCTCTATTCATTTCAGATTTTAAAATTGTATGAGATTCTTCAAATTCTATAATCTGAACTCCAAATTGTCAAGTATGTATCACAGAAGGTTAATTATTTCACACTAAAAATCAAGGTTGCTATTAGTAATTATTGTGCTGGAAAAATGAAACCACAGAATTTTTTCTTGTGTTTCTGGTTCCAAAAAGATTGCGACAGTTTTATCCGGATTATTAACGCCTATCTAGCTGCCAGAGATGTGAGTGCATAATCTGAAACTCCTTGGGGTGGATCCCGAAATATTTTTTTGTAAATGCCTCACAGGATAGTTTATACACAAGCATACATTCCAAGTCAATATCTTCCTTACAGACCAGGAGTCAAAATGATGTTCTAAGCATTCATATTTTTTCATAAAATCTTGGAAAAAAATGGCATATCTAGAGTGTTTTTAGGTTATGCTATGTATAATGTAGAGCTATAATGAAACAGTTCTAAGCTGTTTGTGTTCCATTCCTGAGATGCTATTTACATGAGTATTCCTTGCATGTTATTCATCTGGAATGTAAAAATAACTATTTGGTTCCAAACAGCTAAGTGGTATATTTTTAAAATCATATGGGCATACACATTACATTAAGATGGCTAGATCTGGGCTTCTTAAAGTTTACTAACAACCCCTGCAAATCAGACTATGATATATAGCATGCACTAAACTTTTGTTTCAAAAAATGACGCATGGGAGCTACAGCAAAATATAAAATCATCAATTACCCGTCATATCCCACTTGTTGTCTCCACTGGCTACTGCCACTGGGTCCTGGGTCACTGGAGGAGGACTGGTTGCTTGGTGAACTTCTGTAATGTTGACTAGAATTATTAACAGGGCACGGAAGTATTTACACAAATAAATCCAYGTTTAAAATTAAAAATCAGTTATACAGATGCAGTATGAACATATGAAGTATGTTAACTTGGGGATTTTACAGTTTTATCTCAGTTTCCTATCATTTAAGTGAGTATTTTTGTCATATATTATTTCATTATTAACAAAATAATTACAAATGTATTTTTTAAAATGCATATACTCAAAAAGGATCAAAAAGGCAGAGAATAATAGCCAAATCCTACTTTCCTTATATCTACTTTTACTTATGTCCAAATAGGATTTACTCATAAGTCACAGCAGATGGATTAGGCCTCAAAATTTACATGTGGGAATCTCTTGTGGTGAATCAGAAGCAATTATTAGTCTCTTTTCATGTATTCCAATTTTGAGCATAATAATTTAGAAAAGRCACTTTTATATATTTCGTTCTAATAGTCTTTGACATAGAAGAACAACATGAAAACGGTTTCATGAATAATCTTATTTTGTGCTTATTATTTAAAATTTGAGCCTTATGTCCTTACAAAGTCACCACAATTATTCTTCCTGGATTTTCATTCAGCTAAAAAATAATGTTCAAATTTGTTCTTTATCTCCTTCCTCTCTTCCTTTCCCCACAGATTGGTCCCGAACTCTACAACCTAATTTCCCCCCTCAGGTATATGATCTTGAATTTCCTGTGTTTCCTTCTTTTTATTCATTTTTTGAGGCAAGGTAGAAAGGAATTTGTACACTCAGTCAAGGCTTGAAAAGAGTTAGTTTTGGATTCATGCACAACGTTTGCCCAAGGACATGTCATTCAATAAGCATTTTTACTGTTCGACTTGAAAATCTTAAAGACATTTGCTACTGCATTTTGTGTAACAGCCAAACACACACAAAGGTGATGGAGCAACACCTAATTCTTRGGTGTGTTCCTCTCTAATAAGGATGGACAGGACTGTCTCAAGTGAATTAGTGTATGGGCTGCAGCTCAGATCAGTTGTATCTCACTGCTTCCAGTCATCCAGAGCTCTACATCTCTTCCTRCACAGCTTGCACTATCCAGCTTTAAGGAGTGGGTAGAAGATGACCCCATCCCTACCGAGCCTCTAGACTGGGACATGGTGCTCCAAACTGAGATACTGCTCTGTACTACTTTAGGGCTGAGGAATGTCTACCTTCCAAGCCTCCCAAGCCTTCCTGTGACTGCTAAATAAAAGAATTCCCTTTTAAAACCACAGCCCCAGAGGGCTAGCAAGAGAATCCCTCCCACGGCTCCTTCACAGGACCACRAGGCAGCTGCCTGCTCTCAGGAATGGATTCTAGACTCCAGGTGTACAGAAACTTCCTACAACTCCAACTCGAGCACAAGAGTACGAGGAGACTTCTTGGGGGGAAAAGCCAGAAAAGTGAATCTGGATGAAGCTTAGCTCTTAGTCGTTCACTGAGCAGCTGTCACAGAATTAGGCATTTTGTAAAAACAGAGGGAGAGTTCAAAGATACCCCTGCAGCTCTTGTCAGCTAATTATATGACACCCCTCGATCAGCTCAGGAGCGTCCGACTTGTCTTCTCAAAGCACTGAACTCTCCAGGAGCTGTGCTAGGAGTTCAGATATTCAGGTCTCAGTTTTGATTTCAGTCCAGAGAGGGGGCACCTAACTGAGAAGCATTACAGTAGCTGAACTACTGCTGCTCAAGTCTTTTACTCTATATTCTGCCCATAGGTCTCTTACTTCTTCCTCTTTTTATCTCTGAAAACACCCATTATAAAATGACATCAAGGCTAGCTCATTTTCAGATCAATTACTGGAACTTTCCAGTTTTATCTCCCTGCTTCTCCCTGCCTGCACTCCTCCTTAGTTTGTCTAAATTGATATTGGGTCTCCGACCCTTCTAAAATCTCTTCATCATTTTCCTAGTTTGAGTACACATTTTTACCCTCACAAAACTATCTGCAATCAGTCTTACTTTAAACTTTAAGCTGTCTACCGAGCCTCTTCCCATGTGGAAAGAGCTTGCCAATTAGATTTGGTGCCTTTCATGTTTCGAGACCCACGTGTCTCAGTACATCACTCTCCTCCTCTCATTATTTGTACTCTGTACAATGTCTTCCCCAGAACAGCACCTGGGCATTGCACTTGTTTCAAGTGATACAGAACTCTCTTCATTACAAGGGATGGTCTCTGTCTTCTAAAGGCTTTTCACWTGTTTCACTGAGTGTTAGGAGATGTGCAAATTATGTTCATACTTTTCATATCGGAATGAATAGCATGCCAGAAAGCTTTCTTTTTCCTTTTTTTTTCCCCTAAGGATAGCATGCAATATGAGCAGCAGAGCTTTATAAACYCCTAAGTATTTCTAGATGCTCAACATGTTATCTACTTACACCAACAATTTACCAAGTATTTGGAGAACAAATCATTAGGACACACTTAGGTGCTGTAATGCTAAGAAATGCACCTCTTTTTGCAGCTGTGGCAAGAGACAGGGGCACAGGAGTAAGCAGCAAAATACAAGTGATCTTTTGGGAAGGATTTTTTAAAAACAAGACTATTATTTGGATTTTGTATCAATTTGAGATTTCAGATAAACAATACTTTTGTCCTTGGACATTAGAAGAAATATATCATTTCAGAGAAAAAGGCCTACGAAGAAATAATTGGGAACAATAAACAGCAAATTAAAGGACACAGAGTTCTATTCAAGATGCATTGTTTTCCAAAATAATTCAGAGATCAGAGTTCAGCGAAATTTTAAACTTAAAAAAAATTGCTCCCTTATGTAGAAATATGATTGAATTAGAACATACCTACTATCCCATCATCTAAAAGGTGTTATTTATTCAAATCACAAGCTCCTCTTTGTTTAATTAAAAGCAAAGCAAAACATAAGGACTGGTAATGAGTTACAGAACCCTTTGAAACTATGCCAGTAGTGTGGTAATGAGATTAAATCATTCATTTTTACAGGGATGCTTTCATTTTATTTACACTCACTATTTGTTTTAATATACTCCCCAAAGATGGGGAGACCGTACGCTGGTTAGATCAAAAAGTCACAACAAGCCAGTTTTGCACTTCATTGATTTGGAAATAAAGGGGAAACATGAGCTGCCCTCATCACTAGCATCCTCAGTACAGTACCCAACAACACACACAGAAATCACTTATTTCTGTCAGAGAGAACCATGATCACTGAGTTTATTTTCACACAACTGCAGAATTAAAATTTCCACTTAAACTCAACAAAGTAACATGCACATTCAGAAACGGTTGAGAAGCAAGCACAGCAAAGGTCTAGAAAGCAGAGATATCCCAGGAAGGCACACGAGGAGAATGACAGGAATTAAACGGAGAGAATATTACCTTGCACCATCTGGTAGTTTTCTATCAAAGGAAGTGCTGCGAGGAATGGCTGTCTGAGCCTGCTGGAGAAGCTGCTGGCACTGCAGTCTGTCAGATGTTCCTAGGATTGGAGAGGCACGAGAGAGAGGCTGCCCAGCGGGAGTCGGCACCCGATGCCAAGTAGTATTCCTTCTGAAAGGGGTTTTATACTCACATGGGGTGCCTTCACTGTCAAGTTTGTATTCCACCATGGGTATACGACAAAGTTCTGAACAACCCCTATAGAATAGAGGAAGAAAGCTTATAAATCCCATGGAGGGGACCAAAAAAGAAGTAGCTTCCTACAGTCATAGGTGCAGGTATGTTCTTCTTCAAGATGCTTAAAGGTGTTCATGCAGCATCATATTGGCATTTGAATGCTTCAAAACTGAAATGCCAATCTGGGAGGAAACGCTTCAAAAGAAATGATTTGCTGTCATGCTGTCAAAGGTTTGTGATTTTTTTCATTGCTCTTCAAAAAGAGAAAGCAGTTTAGAAAAATTAATCTGTAACTTAAATTTCACATAATAAACACAAAGTATTCAGAAGTTAAGAAATACCAAGGTCAAGTTTTTGTGTAACACCTTTATCTTATTCAAACTTCATAAATACAAATAATTTCTTAATGTAGGAAATTCCATCTCATAAGTTATACACATTCTTTTTTGCTTCCCAGCATCTTAAAAGTGGTATTGAGAATTATCTTTTGAGTCTCATCATGCCCTGGCCAAATGACAGAATCATTTGCATCACATGCAACACGTTTGCATCACAGTGTACACAGTAAGTGACATCTGAGTATTTTTCTCCTTATTTGCACAGGGTACTTTCTAACATCTCTCCTACTGAGGACTGACTTTGCCCAGAAAAGAAAAAGTCAAGGGGAAAGAAGAGACAAATCYGAGACTAACTGCTCATGTCTGCTTGAAGCCTATAGTGTGCGCAGTTTCTAAAGCATTCCCAGAAAGGGTAGACTCAGGTGAAAGCAGTGACAATATTCCCTAAAAGGTCAGTCTGCATTTGAGATATTTCCAGACCTAGGCAGACTGCACCTAAATTAAGGACTACTGTCTAAGCAAGTAGYTAAGAGAGATTTCAGACTCAGTTTAAATCAGTGTTGACTATCACTGTAGACATGCCTTACATTCTTGCACACTCTAAGGTTATTTATCTGTTTCTGACAGGTAGTGGGTACTAAATTAACTTCTATGAAAAAGTTCCTATGTAATTCTAATACAGCACATAAATTGTAAGTAATAGTGAAAATGTGCTTCTCTGCGTCAACTAAAATTCACTGCTCTCTCTGTTGAATTGAGTTGTACTCAAGTTTGCTTTTGTTGAAAACTCACATTTATCACTGCTGACTAAATTCAAAACACCTAGAGAAATTGTAATAG
This sequence comes from Nothoprocta perdicaria, assembly GCF_003342845.1. Classification (NCBI taxonomy): domain Eukaryota; kingdom Metazoa; phylum Chordata; class Aves; order Tinamiformes; family Tinamidae; genus Nothoprocta; species Nothoprocta perdicaria. Next base: position 2,129,053 of record NW_020456298.1, read on the forward strand.
AGCAGGTATAATGTGATTACAGTCTTACAATCCTGAAAATACTTCAGCACAAGTGGCTTCACACAAATCTGCAATTCAGTTAAATCATACAGATTCTTGTGTGTTATATTATTGTGCCCTGAAGCTTCTGAACCAACCTCCAAAAATACATTTTTATTGTAAGTATTCCAGTAGGCAGATGAAAAAGAAGGTATTGTAAAAATGGTAACTATGTTATTCAAGATTGTTGAAAAGAAGATCTTTATGCAAAAGTAGCAGCTCTTTCTGTATATGCCCAGTGTGATCAAGTCACATTTCTTCAGGCTGCTGAATTTTTGTGGCATTGGAATTTGCAAATTGTTGATCTCTGACATTAAATGCCAGTCTCTGCTAGTACTCAAACATACAAAAAAAAAAAAAAAAAAGAGAGAACTTCAGTCAAAATTCACATTTAGAGTGGAGATTAGAAGTCACAGTAGGCAAGACACTGTGATGAAGACAACCTAAAGAAAGGGCACTAGGATATTCCAAAAATTCCACATTTATTCAGATCAATGCTTCAAAATACTTCATCTATCCTTTTTAAAAAAAAGATCAAGAAAAACTCCTAAAACTTTTATTTTTCTGAAAATCACAAAATACACATGGTGAACTCTTAGAAAAACAAATACGGTGGAATGGCCATGTTAAGAAAATTGTACAGAATCACACAAACTTTCTACTACATTTCTTTCTACAAACTTTCTACAAAATTTCTACTGCAGAAGCGTGARGAGAATATACTTCTCCAGGGTGCTACTCAGCTGCTTATATCTCAGGACCTTTCTTCTCTTTAAGTTTCCCTGCCTCATCTGCTGTACATCTCCCAAATCTGCAACAAATGAGACCGAGGTCTAAGAGACCACAGCCTCTAGCAATTCAGCCTTGATTCACTTCCAGAGCAGGTCCATCATGTTAAGTGAACACAGAAGGTTCATAAAGGACAAATCATAGAAGATAGATGATTCAATTAGAGCCTTTCATAAAGCTTTATATACAATAGGAACAGAACAAAGAAGGCACAGATAACTTAGTAATGTTAATATTACTTTTGTGCTCTGTATAATGCCTATATGGCTGGTCATTATTTGATGAGGAAGTTAAACAGCTGTGCATCTCAATTATTCCTCTGCCAAATTCCTARCATCACTTCATTCTCTCCCTGGTTACTGTAATCCTTAAGAGCAGATATTGCAGCATACAAAGATATGTAAAACCATAATTGTAGCTACTTGCTGTATTGGAACCAAAAGAAATCAGTTACTGCAATGCTTGAAGTCCAGTAAGAGGATATTAATTTTTAATACCTAGTTGAAATTTTAACTAGGATGTGTAGTATTTAAAACAAATTTTCCAGTTATACTTGATACAATGCTATTGAAAAACTGACTCAAAAAGACTCATGTTATTCATGAAGCAAGTATGAGCAAATCTCAAGTGCACATTTGAAATCAGAGCATTTTCTGTCCTTCACTATAGCTTGTAAGTAAATAAAACACGCTTCCAGCATAAAGACAAAGACTGCTAATCTCTTCAATCTCTTCAGCTGGGGATCCATACTACTATCCAGTAAACTATCTTGTTCATAAATTACTCTGTAGTTACATAGACTCTGACTCAACAATACAGCTAACAGATGGAGGGGCCACTAGAAAACCTGTATTTTTTATCACAAATGTAAGGGGCCACTATAAAAGCCTACAATATTCAAATGTTATCGCAAGGAACACTGTGGTCTGAAACAATACCTTATTCAATTTTTTAAAATATGCAAMCCAAATCCTTCACTATTAATTCAAGACTCCATACCTGGATTTCGTAAAAGGCTCCCTGAAAGAGCTACATTATACCAACCTACTACTTCGAAAGGTAAATGTTAATCTCTAGAGAAAAGTTAGAAGCTTTTATGTATTATCATCAGGAGTTTGCCACCTTGACGACTGCGTGACAGTCTTATCTTTTTTGCTATATTCTGCCTCTATCAATAATTCAGTATCACTCTTATATTTGGATCCCAAAGATACTGGGCAAAATTTTATGAAGATAGTTTCCAACCCTGTACGATTTAAGAAATGAAAGGATACCAAAAACATAGCTTGACCTGATCTGATGAAGTTATCATATAGACAACAATTTATTCATTTGACAAAATACCGTTTTTGGTTAAAATTACTTTCCCGTGTTAAAGTCCCTGTAGTGTTTGGTGTTCACATGAACTGATAAAACCATGGTTTTAATTTGCAGATCTCATACCTCATTATGAATGATTTGTTACCACAATAACAAAACTGAATTGCTTGCAATTCAATTTTAGTTCAAGACATCACAGATGGGCATTAAAGGGGATMTGGCCACAAAGACACAGTCACAGGTGTTCACCTTTAATTCTGTACTGCACTGGAAAGGTCTCCCTTACTCCCATCATTTCAATGCAAAACATTCATTCTTGCTCAGTAAAGAGTCATTACCTATAACTAGCAATACACAAAGTAACCATAAGTCTTTTCTCTGCATATCACTATAGCTGATGTTAAATTAAAATTTTAAATTAAATTTAAATTAAATTTTCATTTTAAATATCTTTCTCCACTTCAGCAGAATATATAAATGCTGCACAGTAAAAGCCCTCCCAGAGCTGCTTAACTACTGGAAGAATATTTTCTTTTTTGCAGGGTCAGTAGGGMAATTGCAATAATACTGTAAGAAAGAGAGATATCTTTAAGCAGATCAGGGAAAAAGATTCAAAAAGATGTTTCTTAAGTTATCTAATGTACAGAATTATCTCACTGATCTACACTATTTGCTTATGGCAACTACAGATGACACATTCCAAAGGAGAAAAGGAGGGGGAAAAAAAAGAATTAGTCGTATGTTTCTTGAGGACAGTAAGGATGAAGGGACTCTAGCAGTATTAAAAGGGCTAGAAACTCATGGTATCACAAAAGCACCTGATCTACCCTCTCTACACTTGGTCTGGCTTACAGTTTTGTAGAAAAAAACTATTAATATAAACCAATTAATGAGTCACAGAGTATCACAAAAATTCCAAGTCAGTATTAAAAGTTGGCCTATTTTGGAAAACAACATGCCAACTTACAGTGCTATCTAAAGGACCTTTCAGTTAGCAAGGAGGAAATTCTGCTCAAAGATAGAAAGCAATTAGCTCTTTAAGACAACACATTATGACTGAAATAGAAGTGCTAAATTTCAGGAGAAAAAAAGATCAATGCAACTAATCCTTCTAGAGTCTTGGTAAACCAGTTAAAGAATATACAGAATGACTCTTGTAGTTGTTAATCAACTTCCACAAGCTGAGCAGAAGGAAATAYTGCATTTTAACTGAATGTAGCAATCAACTCTGTGGGCTGCCAAAGATGGAAACACTCCTCTCTCAGAACAGGTATTTCCACCAAAAAACAGACTACTGCCACRCAAATGCAACACGAGCAGGTACCTGTTTCCACTTTGACAATGCACAAAGTTTTTACGGGGTTCCCGGTGGATTTCTGTTTGATAAAAATGTAGCTGTTTGCCTAAGCTCAAATAAATGTCAATCTTCCAATTATATGTCCAAATCTGTTGTCACATATTTAAAAAGTAACAGGAAAATTGTGATTATTTGAAATGGGACTATGAAAGCCAGGTGAAGCACACAGTCTCTAAAGCCTTTGGAAAGGATTTAGCAATGTCAAATCCTCTGATATTTTATATCACAAATTCACCATAACTCACTCTGAAAGTTTATYATAGAAGACTCCACTGATACAAGCCAGTTGTATCTCTTATCACACATAAGTATATCAACATAATGAATCTTYCCCAGGATCAAGATCTCTTACTTAAGTGAATATGAATTTTGAAGTAACAAAACGAAGTTTATGGTTTTTTTAGATCTTTATAGGATGCTGTACTTGAGAGTACAGAATAAAGTGTTAACTATAGTTGCTCTATATAGTCTTTGCGGATTTCTGCGACAATGTCAATGAAAGAAAATTAGAACTAATACCATTAATTTCCTGTTAAAATACACATAAATCTAGTTTACACTCTGTAATACAAGATACACAGTGACAACAATAGAAGAACAAAGGAAAAGCTTGAGGGAAAGGTTTAATGTAGTAACAAATATGACACAGGGATACTTAACAGAACTGAATACCTGACCAGCACATTTGTCCAAATATTGCACTCTAATTGAGGAAATTTATGTTTTAAAACAGCAATTTCTTTTTTTCCCTATTTAAATATCAGCCTGGTGCCATAAAAAATAATTACGACTTCTCAGTTTGTGCACGATTACTTAATTGTCAGAGGAAAGTGAYAACAGTAGGAGCTTTGTTCATTAATTTTACAAGATAGCAATGAAATCCAGGAGGCCTTATCCCATGATTGCCTTTGCATATACTGCTATCAAGACTGAACAYAGAAGGGTCTGCATTAAGAAAGTGCTGGAACACATTCATTGAGCAAATTTGATATACTGCATAATTTCCTAATCTCTCTGTAACATTAATCTGTGTGTTCAACATTTCAAGTAATTTATTTTTGCGCTGCAATAAACTAATAGCATGTAGTTAGGGATATAAAATAAATTTATTGTTAATAGTTCATTGCTAATATTTTAGTAAATGCACACTTACAGATATATCTTTTTTATATAAAGAGATAAAGGACTGAAATCRTGGGTAAGCCATCACAAAAAAATCAAGCTAAGAATTTGATTAAATATCTCCACTTCAGCTAATATTTTTTCAAAGGACCGAGATTGTTTTGAAAACACCCTTGAACACTTGAAAATCACTTCCATTTGAAGGGTATAATTCTCAAGACGCTTCATGGCACTCATATCCAATCTGTGTAAACTCACTTCAGAATTTGATCCCAGCAAGGAACCACAGCTAATAAGCAACCTAAAGAGGAAGTCCACATTCGCCTGTATTCCTAAAACTCAGTTGAGCAGCAACTACTTCTTCAYGTACTGGAAATCTACTTATTTCCTCATTAATTAGAAGATAAGCATTAGTAAAATTATAAATGTCAATAGTCCATGAAACTKGAATTTTGAAGGGGATGAAAATGCATGTATGACCTTATAAATGAGTGCCTTTTTTTTTTTTTTTTAATTCCACTGATTCTAGGAAAAACATAAGAATTGATGTAAATCAGCACCTAATCATTGATGAGAAAAACTTAAGCTAGCGACTGCACTTGAAATCACAGATTTTTAAATTTAAATTAATTATGCATGAGCAGAAAATCGTATCGTATCAAAAAGTATCGTATCTTAGAAGTAAAGCTCTAAAGCCATCTGTGAGTGAAAACAAGAATTCTTGGGACACACTTGTGAAGCCTGTAGGTTTCAAGGATTTGACTGCACCCCTAACTTCAAAGGAAAAATGCCTTCTTTGTTTGTTTCTTAATTATTATCAGAGCTACTTGCCAATGAAAAAGCATCTCTCCTGATGAGCAGGCACACCTGCCTTAACTGGAACAGGCTGCCCAGGGAGGCTGCAGTGTCTCCATCCTTGGATACACTCGAAAGCCACCTGGACAAGGGCCTGGGCAACCTGCTCTAGCTGACCCTGCTTGAGAGCAGGAGGACTGGACCAGAAAATGGGCAGAGGCCCCTTCCCATCTCCATTCCGTGTCTCTGCAAACACTAGTAAMATCGATGAACATAAGTATAAAAAAGAAGAGGAATTAACTTTTCAGGAGAAAAGAATCCTCTGCAAAGGTTTGCACTGTTTTAAGGTATAAAGTGACCACCAGCTGAATCAGAGTGGCTCAATGTTAAAGCTTTAATTTTCATATGTATATATATATATATATATAAAAATAAAATTTCAAATATATTTGCTACATGTTAATGAATTCAATTTGTGAACAATGTGGTGAAAATTAAAACTTCAATAATGCAAGAGACTAAACCTAAGTGAAGGTGTGGAAAAAAATAAGCTAAGGCAGAATTTAYACACAGAGGATTAATTAAAGAAACTCATGTATCTTATACTGATTGGGGATTTTAACATTTAATTTCTAAAAATGTGTCAAAGAAGATAAAAAAAACTGTTTATACAGTATGTATTTTTTCTATCAGAGAGACTATAAAACACATGTTTTACCTTTAATATAATAGGATCAGCTCATTAGGCTCATATACTGTAAACAGCCTGGAGATGTATGCTAAACAAGCCAGTGGAAATTCATACCCAGAAGCAGATGGTGAGAAGAGCAAAGCTAAGCAAAGCCAGGCTTAATTGCTAATTCTCTCCAACTAAGCAAAACGGTAGTATTCTACATTCACAGACATTTTCTTCAAAAAGGAACCCAACGCTTCAACATGCAGGTCGGGGCAGGGAAGGGCACTTCTGTGTCGYTCATCAGGCCGAGGACTACTTGGAGAATTGCCACCAATTAAATAGAAACACACCAGCACCCATGTATACTGGCACTAACTTCATAGTGCTGCATGCTATGTAAAATTTTATGGCTTGTTGTCTTGCCAAGAGCAACACACTAATGCTTTTTCTGTTAAATTAAAAATCAACAAGAGATTTTAAAAAGGCCTTCTAAAAGCAGGCAGATGAGTAATTCACTCCTGGTATAGTTCTCATTCAGAATGAACCAAACTGACAATGCCTACATAAAGTATGGCAGAAATAAAGTCAGACTCTTATGAAGCTTTAAATGGTACCACCTCTTTTATCTGCCACAATAGTATTAAAAATAGAAAGAACAAAAATGAGTCTTTTGATCACCATAAAAAAAAAACAGAGGAAAAACTAGCAGGAGAATATTGCATTTCATCCCTGAAAACAATAGTACTGTCGTTATAATTATCTTTATTACACTGTTCTCCTGTGTGCGTGCACTCATTTATTTCAGCAAGATTTCTTAACTTTAACTAAGGATTCCATGGATGTGATTCAACATTTAATATGAATAAGTTATATATGGATAGAAAATGAAGAGGATTACAAGGCCTGATACCACAGATAATTTGAACCCAATGTTTCACCAGTTGCTTTGTTAAAATAAGAAATATAAAAGTTCAATTTCAATAGTTAGAAGKCAAACTTCACAGAAAGAAAATATATATTTTTCAGACGAGGGTACCCAATTTTCAAAATTAGTATTAAGATATAATACAGTAAATATCCTGTGGCAGAAAAGAAATCACAACAGGTTTAACAGCAGTTGAAGCTCATTTCTTACCCTAGATTTCTAAGAAGATCCTATTTTATCTTCTATTTCAAAGCCATATTTTGGGGSGGGGGGAAAGCTTTAACAGTCAAAGTACTAGAATCACCAAATACAAGACACAACATTCACTGCCGAAGAGCCCCTAATAAAAAARGCCACGGGCAAAGCAGCAGCAAAGGGAAAATAAAAGAAAATGTCACATGAAGGGGTGTTGCTCCTTACCTTCTAGGTGCTCCATCCTCGTGTGGCTGAATTATCACCACCTTTACTGTGACTGACGTGCGTAGAAGGTCAATCATTTGCTCATGAGTCAAAGTCGCCACGGCCACTTTACAGATCTCAACCAGGCGGCTCCCTTGCCTTAAGCCGGCCTTCCATGCAAAGCCAAAGGGCTCCACGTCGGCCACTATTCCTTCAAAGTTCACGTGGAATCCCAGCTGGCCCAAGCCATTCCTCCGAAGGGTCATTTCTGTGGTTTCACATCCTCTGGTCACTATCTAAAGAAATATCAGACTGATAAGCTACTGTCGGGACACTCATTTCTTTTGCCACACAAATGGATCCGTTTCCAAATACCATATAGCCACCAATGGCTTTAAGTTAAATATCCTCAGTACACTAAGGCTAACAATTATTTTGACATTTGTGATGGAATAATGTTTCCTGTGTCATGCAAAATAAAGAAAACACTTTATAGTCCTAAAATCCGACAYTGCAGGAGCAACCAGCTGTCTTGTGTCAAATTCCTCCTCTTCCCGCCCACCTCAACACAAGTCTGTTTATATCATATTGAAATCTTAACAGTTACTTCAGCCTTAAAACACAAAACAAAGCAAAACGCAATCTTGATAGAAAACTGAGGATTTTCATATTCAATTAGAAGTAATTCTGTCATCATATAAACCTTCAAATTCTAGAACTTTCACATTCAAATTTTACTAAACAGGCTTATTTTTATGTTTTAACAAATTCTCAACAGTTTTGCCCAGTAAACATTATCACAACACACTGTATGTGCTGCAGTACTGCACCAGTCTTCCGCCCCTTGGAAGACCAAACACTAGTTCTCATTACAAAYGAAGTTCGTGAGTCTAAGACTAACATTCCTTTCAGACCATGTAACAAAACCAGTACCTATTCTAGCTCCACTATTACACCTAAAACTGAGCTTACAATCACATTATCAAAAAATGTTGCTCATAATACATTCAAAGGTCACAAAGCGCTTACAACACTTCTTTAAGACAAAGACCTGACCTTGAAGGGTAAAGCTTTTAAGAAGATCACTTGACCTGGTATCCTAAGTCTACACTGCATTAAAAGGAACTCTGCAGCACACCTTAATCCACACTTACTCATACTGCTTACGGTTGCTTTTGGCATGCATTACAGAGGTACCTACATAACCCAACTTTAGGCATCTAATTTAAAGTGCTTACTTTAGGAAGCTAGCGCCCCCATTTCATCAGCTGTATAGGACAGGTCTTGCCCAAGGTTGTTTTAAAGCTGGGGTTTAATGCAGGAGCCTGTTTTTAGAAGAGCTTTGTGCTTCCCACAGGCCATGGGCCGCAGAGCAGCAGCCCCCACGGTGTAAGCAGGTCCCCACGACCCACGGGGGAAGTGGCCGTACAGCAAGTACTGAGCTGCAAATGACCCCTGCAGCTTCCCCTCTACACCTCCTGTTTAGAGAAGCCTTCACTGCCCAAGTCTGTTTTAGTGTCTGGGACAGGAGATCTGATTTTTGCTCCCTTCTCAAAACCAGCGGCTCAGTGGAAAAATTATGGAGTGTTTATATGACTTACGGCTGTAACCTGGCCAGCAGAAAGTCACTGTTACTTTATAAGCAACGGCAGTCAGTTACAGTCTTATTAAGTTTTAAAGCACTACCACTACTGCCTTTACAAAATATCTTCCATGTGGTTGGTTATCTGTAGCTAGGTAAGTAGGTAGGCAGGAGGGAAGGAAGGAGGGAGGGAGGGAGGGAATAAGAGAAACTAGACATATGAGAATGGAGTGCCACAGGACAGTAAGTCAGTGTGTGTTTGCTGATCTGAACAAGCTGATCCATGCTCATGCTTTCAACCTGCAGTAAACTCATCGTCATGAAATCCAGTTACTCCTTATTCATTATTCAATCTTGAGTTCTGAAGCACTTAGCTTGCAAGAGCCTGATACTCTGAGAATCACTGTTTGTGCCAATTCAGGATATTTAAACCATGGCAAGTTGAGTTCCTAAAGCCTCCAGTTCCTTTGGAAAATCTGGGCTTCGAAGTTGAAATATGAAAGTCATAATTGAGATGTCCAATATATGTTCCGTAGTTTTTTATTACAAATAGTGCTCTGGGTCCTTCTTTTTAGAAACAGCCACAACTTTCTTTGTCAGTATGCAGCTCTAACACACTACTTCTTTTCAGAAAYTTTCTGTTTTAATTTTCCATTTTAAGCRTAACTTTCATTAACATTTAGTAAGTGCAATGTATATTAAGGCCACATCAAAAAGTCTCCTTAAATTATTATAAAGATAATCTGATGTTTCTAATAGGATTAGAGTTATTCAAAAAGTGAAAACCTTTAAGCTCTAATTCTTTTTTCTTTTTTCCCCCCAGCTCTGACATTTACGAGTCTTGGTTAATTTTCAACAGATTGTTGAAACTTACAAACTAGAAGAGTGAAAAAGTAATATTTTCAGCTGTTTCGAAGTTTTCCTACACTTCGGTCACAAGTTTCTAGAACATACATAATATCTAGCCATGTGGTGAAATGGAGAATGAGGAGCCTAGCTGAGATGTAGAATTTTATCTTTACCGAAGTACACAAAAATTCTTCTTGTGAGCAAACACCTATTTGCTATGTATGAACTATATACTAAAAAAAAAGTACAGATTTCCCCAACTCAAAGCTTTCAAAACTCCTTTAAATTTGTTAAATATTCAAAAATTGAAATAGAAGGAAGATAAACATTCCTGCCATAGACTAAGCTCCTTCCGAAGCAAAGTCAAAAGGATTCCAGGAGACCTCAAGCAAAGCCACATGGTACAGTGTTGCTCCACTTTACAATAGTTCTTTTTGATTTTGGGGTTTTTTTCCTGAGCATGTGGTGGTGCAAATCTAAGAGATGGCTTCTCTGTATGCCATTAAAAACAATGATTTTAAAATTTATAAACATTTTTTTTTAAGTGTACTGTCTTCTAATGAACTGTTGACTACTGAGACTGATGTCCAAATACCCACTCAGAGTCTTTATGTTATCTTAAATCACTCCGCCAGTCTCTATGATCCTAATGCACAGATCCATTACTTTTACTGTCTTAAGTCAGAGCCAACCAAGTTTGTCTAAAGTTTCCTTTTCCTTTACTCTCTCTATTCAGTATTTTTAGATATTTTCCCTTACAAATACAGATTTGACTCTAACTTGACAAATCCCAGATTTTTTTTTTCCTGCTGATTCTTTGGGTTCAAACAACAGCCACTAAAACCTCCTCTGCAGCTTTTCACATCTTTTCTTAATCCAAATACTCAGAAAGTCTTCCCTATTCATCAGCACTTAAAGCCAGAGAACAAAACACAATTATCTTCTCCAAGATCTCATTTAGGAGATGAGTAGTAGGATGAGATGAGGAGTAGTACTTTTACTACTACTATTTTATTTTATTTTATTTTATTCTTCTCTATTAGCTCTCTAAAAAATTATTTTACTAGTAACTGGAAAGGGTTAATCTGGTCACTGAAGTTTAGCATCACATCACAGTTCGAGCTTTCATCTTTAGCTTCTATTAACGCATGTGTTTGTTGATCTTAGCTGTGTCCTGAACCAGTTAAAAGGGTTTTAAAGTATACATCTGCAGCACTGAAATGGAGTTTTACATAACTGTCAGTGTTTCTAAAGGGTAACCTCTGAGCTTCTGTGTCTAAATGTACATAAGGACTGTTTAGAAAGTAGTCAGCATCACAAAATGACTAAATATTATTATTTAGCTTGCAAAAGAGACAGAGAAGCAGAGGAAAGACAGAAAAATCTGAGCCAAAAAGAAAAGGGAAGAACAAAGTTGTTAAACAAGTATGACAGCTCGTCCTTTTAAGCAATGAGAAAGCCGGATGGGAGTGAAAAAGAAGGTGATTAGGAATCATGAGAATAAGTACTTGTAAGTACTTGAAGTCAACATTTTTGTAAACTTAGCAATAACCGCTGCTAAATTTTTAAGGCTAAATGCCCATTCGAAAAATTTAGGCTAAAATATGATCACAAAAAGCAGAAATATTTGAGTAGATTAATACTGTACAGTAGCAGATGGTTGCTCTGAATAGAGACCAAATCAGAAGCAGAGTGAAACTGTATCAAAGTTTTTTTATAGATAACCACTTTTTCTTACAGATGAATTACAAAGATCTATCCTCAGCAATTTAAACATTTTAAATAATTTTAACAATTGGATAATTTTTGCATAAATTGTAAGACAGAAGTGTAAACAGCAAAATAAATTGTCACCACTGATGATAGCAGCTTTCACTAAAGCTTTGGAACTTATCAGCTTTAAGCAATTAATATTTTTAATTTAGCGGTACCTTTATAACATATATTGTTCTTCATAAGAAAAACATCTGTGTAAGTAAAGAGAAGTCCCTAATGAAAAGGATAATCTAACAGTGACAAAAAGGGTCCAAAACACCCTTTCATTAAAAGATTCAAAGTCTATTGAAAGCTTAAACACACTTTGGTAGAAAAAGGTGATTATTTGAAGCATTATATTGTGCAATGCTAAATGTGAATGCATGCAGCGCTATAAAAGCACCAACTAATGCTTTGGTCCTGCAATCCAGCTCTTCCAGTGTGAAAATGGTAAGGATAATGAGTTGTTTTCAGTAGAAAACTTTCTAACGCAAACAAAACTGACACTATTAAGAGCACTTAAGGCCAAAGGAGAAAGTATAACCGAATAAAGATACATCAGTCTTTTTAYTTTGCAGCTCCTGTCAGTTCATTTGTACTGACTGGGGCAGTTACAGGACAGTTCTGCTAACAGGGTCATCAAGTGCCTGGAAAGCTTTATCCAGTCAGCTGTGAAAACTGGAATTAATTGGTCTRGTCGTCTTCGCTTCCTATATTTCTTTAGCACAGAGAAGCAAATCAGCGGCACCACTTATATAAGTTGTTCTGCTAGAGTTCACATAGGTTATTATAAAAGGCAAAATGAATGTATTTTACACACCAAGATTTTGTATGTTCTTTAATTAGATCACATTTCTGCCTATAAAGATGTGATTTAAGAACAGACTACAGAAAGGGAAGACAAGAGCTTAGCCTTTCAATGCCGATTTCAACATAAAAATAAGCCTTAARTAAGTCTATCAAACTACTGGCATTAGATTGCCTGTCCCTCAAAATGGGTTGCTAACTCTTATCTCATAAATTATCAAGTGTTATCATCTGATAACACTTCTCTCAGTTATCCTGTTGTGAAGATCATTGCCTGTAAAACTCTGAAGATTGAAAATGGTATTCATGCATAAACAAAAGGCATTTTTAATTATATCTCAAAGGAAATGTATATAAGTAACTGTTGATAAAAATTTTGGCACTCCAATTTAGAAACCGTACTTACTTCAAGTCTTTGAACAATTTCTCTGATGTCTTCAGTACAGTTATCTGCTGCAGACAGAAGAATACATTCTCCTCTTTCATAAAATACTTTGATGCTCATTAACCCAGATGTCCATCCAATAACATCTCTGCAGGAGCAGTTAAACACAACATTTTTTGATTCTTTTTCAATCAACATGATGAATTCATTGGAGATTCCAAGGAGACATTCAATGTCAGCAGACTGGCCAAAATCTCGTGCAATCACATTCCACATAATTGCGCCAATACTAAATAAATGTGCATCTTTCCTTGGCTTCACTTTTTCTTTTTTTTTTGCCCCTAAAGTAATAAAGCTGAACTTTGCTGAAGTATCCACTGTGGCCGTAGTAACAAAATTTTCTGCCAGATCTTTCAAGTATTCTTGACGTGTCCTTGTGGCCATAGCTCGAAATTTTTCTGACTTGTGTGCTGCATTCTCAGCATTAATGACTTTGGCTAAAAGAAAGTCCCTGAAGACTGCGGATTTGGGGAAAGTTACTCCTTTGGGAATGGGTGGACCAAACGGAGGAACATCTTTTGATCTTGAAACACCAACACTAGAAATAAAAAGAGACAATAAAATGGATACTTGGCTAAAAAAGAAAAGGCATTTAGATATTAAGGACTGACCTATACAGTCCATTTATACAGATGAGTCGAGCACTGACCTACCAATTTTTAGGCATTTTAAACAAAATTTCAGTAATCAGGTTGGGAGAATTATTTAGGAAACCTATTAAAATATACTTTCTTTTACGTATCAAAGGAAATTGAAGGGATGGTCTGCTTCAGAACAGGCTTTTTTTTGTTTTAAATATGTAATACACACTGTAAATACGTCTTAGTAAGAATAAAAACATCGAAGACAACTTTTTAGAGAGTTAGCTYCTTGTTTCTTTTAATAGAACATGCAAAAATGCTTTGTAAGATATTGTATTGATATACAGAAATAAAAACTTCATTTCAATCCTTGGACAGGTTGCAAGAGTGAAGCACGAAAACAGGTAAAACTACCAGTGTCAAACATAAGTCTCTAATAGTCACTGGTACAGGTACCAATTTGAGTTGCCTTCTCTAAGTTATGGCCTTTCAAAAGGCCTGCAGTTAAAATGATAGAATTTCAAAAAATATCTGGACAGTTCACAGAAGGATGTTGAGGAAGTAGAAATATTTGATGCACAGTTACAGTTCCAATTAATAACATATTTCACAAACAACATATACRTACATATGTTATTACACACAACATTTCAACCGAAAAATAATTTCCAAAAACAGCGGAAACCATGTACAACCACTGATAACTTGGCTGAAATACAGTCACAATTGGGCTTACAAACAGCTATCACTATGTAAAAACAAAAATATGACTTATGAAATATGCAATATATTATTTAATAAACACTGTTATAGCTACTTAAACAAACAAGTTCTAACAGAAAGCTTAAATCCAGCAAGTACTGGAAATCCAACTCTTAAACCCCTGATTATTATTTGGGTAATTCCCAACTAGTTCAGAGTTATTTTTCTATYCAGTTTGTCTTGCTAGAACCTATGATGTCTTAACTTGACTGAGAGAGATAAAAAGTAAACTAAAAATTTGGGATGTTTCTGTGCTCCACAAAAGCCCCAATTCAAGTGCTTAAATGACTTATCCTAATGCCATAAAGTCAGTCCAACATTTCTATGTATGTTAATAGCTTTCTAAAATCTCTTCTTTTAAATTACATTGTATTCTGTGGGGGGAAAAAAAAGGAAGCATGCAATACAAATTCTAAATTAGCTACTACTGTTGTATCAGCAAGTTTTATTTTCCCCAATATTATTGCCCCTTTTTGTGCCTATACATCAGCAAGACAGAGGTCTGTACATACCTGAGTCTATCAATTATGCCCATGATTCCTAATGTGTGCAAGGTATTCACATGAGTTTCAAATTTATAGAAAATAAAGCAGAAATTCTAAAATTGTACACACATCTCTAGGAAATACAAAACTGTTGGAACAGACAATTTCACTGCAGAGTTAATAGCAAATTTAAATAGTTATAAGGCTCTACTCACCTATAGCACACATTTTCAGTGCAAGGATTATGCACTTTGACTATGACAAACACATGTTGAAAGTGGGAACGAATATTTTTTGGAGTAAAAGGAAGTGCTCCTGGCTCTTGGAAGACAATGGTAACTATATCATTTCCTATATGCCTTTTCCTTAGCAGCTGGACAAGAAACATRCATTGAAAAATTAGTTATTAAAAAAAGACATATTCTTTAATTTTAGCAAAAAAGCAAACAAATAACCAAAAAAAGCTTATATTTTTTCCCATAATATCTCATATCCTGCATAACTACAGGTAAATGATATCTGGCTGAACTGCAAAAGAAAGGGAAAAAAAATCAGACTAAGAGCACCAAAATACCAATGACTTCTTTCACACTCCCAGGCTAGTTCAGGTTAGCGTCTGCTGTTTTTACTTATTCTCTTATTTTAGTGCATCAGTGTAGTAATAAGAAATATATGTTACATCAATTAAGTGTTATTGCTATGTATCCTTCTGTTCCCTTTTTAYAGTGTAATACTTGCTTTTATACAGAAAAATGTAATATTGCTTTTCTTTTCCAAATAACATTTCTTTTGCAGACTGCATTTTTATTGAATATTAGTCCTTAATATTATGATGTTAGTGCTTTTTAAAAAAAAAGCTTAGTCTGTATACTAATCAGAATTTTTATCTGCTGTTTACTTGTCAATAAAACTGAGACATAGAAAACTTATGGAGGAATAGCAGCTATTCGTAACTCATCTGTTAACTAAAAACTCATTCTGCTAATCAGTATTTCAATATTTTTATGATTGAAACATACTTAATGAAAAATGTTAAGTACTATATATTACAGGGTTTTTTTTTAATAAAAAACTACAAAAGATATAATGATGCTTACATTCCTCACTAAAGTAAATACCTTTCAATTTTTTACCCCTCATTTTTAAAACAACTTCACTTAGGAACACCAACTTACGTCACGAGAAGGAATTAAGTCTAGCATGTGCTAGCTTGCATAAATCCACCAAAAAGATGCAAAAGAATTTGCTTTGTCAACTGCTAGCATATAGTTATAGCTTAGCTCTARTTTTAGTGTAATTAAAAAGGATACAAGAATAAGTTGAATTAAAGACTTTAAGGCAGAGTAAGTAAAAAATTTCTCTACTGGGTTGGTTTTACAGAATATAATCTTTCCAGTAACAGAGCGTTCACTTGGATTTCCTCCAAGTTGATTAAGCATGAGTGTTTTGGCTAACCACAAATGAGGTAAGGTTACACATACTACAGCCTAAAACCCAGGAGTATTTTTCCCTTCATTACATTACATTGATAAAGAAGTTAATATTCTAAAGCTAGTGAGAATGGCCAAACCCACCATTTTAAAGCAGTTAATGTATCTATACAATTTTAAACCATCCCAATCTGAAATGCAACATGAAGAAATCAGTCTAGTGATGAAAGTTTAGAATAGATATGAGAAACAAAATAATATTTGGTGTATACAGGCCATGTGACCTAGTCATCCAGACAAGCACTATTTTCAAGAACATTTTCTAGTTCAGCAGACGTCTTTAGGAGGTTCTACTTGCTGCTACACTTTGCTTAAGCAGGAATAACAGTCACTTAATAAGGGAGTTTTTAAAGTTTTTGAAATTGAATCAAATTGCTATTGAATAGCAATAACAATCTTTTAAAAACAAAGACAGTTCTTTTATGCCCTCCCTAAGCAGTTGTTTTCAGAGCTTAAATCTCTGAAGAGGCATAAAAAAATTGTAAACAGTCACTTCACCATTTTTAAGAACCTTACCAAGCTTGCTGAGATCTCAGTGATTTCTTCCACATTTAAAAATAAAATCAATGCAACACTGTTATAAATAACTGTCATGCATGCGTGGTCTGTGAACTTCAACACAACGCAAAGGCAAAACACAGTCGTGCCTGTGTACAGGGAACCAGATGCAAAGGTTGCTTTGCAGGGAACCAGGAGGGGAGGGAGCTAAAACAGAGTGGTGGAAAGGTTGGAAAGTCGTGCTCCGGAGAGGACAACAGAATAGGAGAAGARTAAACTACTGAATGGAGAAAAAGGAAGGAATGCATTCTTCCCTAGAAAATGTCAACAAAGACTTAATTCTGAAAATGAAAGAGGAACTGGAGGAAACTGGAACCRAGCAAAAAGATGCATAAGCAACCCCTTTTCTAGTTCACATGTCATGGCCTGTATTTTCCTCTTTCTTTCACCTTGTTTTTTTTCCCCTCAGGTTCTCAGTTTCCCCTTCCTCCCCCATTTAGAGGTCTGCTCAGTTTTTTTCTCTTTATTTACTTTTAATCTGCCTTTCTAACATACTGTAAAGAATCTCATGCCAATGCAGAGCACAGTAGGAACTGTCAACAGGGTGCACGGATTACAAGGATTACTTACAGTAAGGAGAGGCCAAACACTCCCTGACATCATTCTAGTATCAGTCTAAACCAGCAYAGTAGAATGAACCCAATACAGTGAGATAGGCAGTCAACAGGAAATCAGTAAAGAAGTTTTATGGAAGAGTTCAAGACACACAAAGGAGAGTCCAGTAAGGTAAATATGTTAGAAAAGCAGAAACTATTGAAAAGAGCTATACAAAATAGCAGTTGCTATATCAAATATGAGATCTTAACTATGATAGTCRATTCTTAATTTTCAGATATGCATCTCTAAGGAAAAATATTTGTTGTTGGAAAATATATAAGGCTGTGCAGAGCCACAGAAATCTACCCATTTCTGAGGAATTTTAWTTGCCTATTCAAACCAGAAAACAATGAGGAATTCTCCCTGTAACAGGAGTGGAAAATATATTCTTCATTCAGTTAAACGATGAGATACTAAGAGACAAAACCAAAATCCCTTCAAACTCATTTTAGCATGTTTCTAAAATAGGTGGCTTTGAAAGCTCTAATTTCAATTTGGGTTATTAATCTGTACAAGAAAAACACAACATATGTTAAAAAATATTTCCTCAGATTTGTTAAACTGTGTTTGGTATGGCCAGCCATATGCCTGGTTACCTCTAAGATCTTAACAGTAACTTAAATTCAGTAAGTTTTTTCACTCTCGCATATCTGTTTTAAGTTTTCATAAAGTCAGATGAAAATCGGTGATTTGGACCAATTTGGATTACTCAGGTCTGACTATGTGCACATAAGCAGACTGCAAATGCATGAATGGAAAACTTGCAAGGGAATGATTTGGAAAGGGACTTTGGAAAAGGCAAAGTTTAAAGGGAAGACCTTAAACTAGGATTTCAAGAAAAGGCTTCTCCGAGAAAAGGAGAAGGATGGCCACACCAGGGCTGGTCGTGCTTTCTCTCCTAAGGAAGGAACAGCTGGTTTGGAAGTTCCCAGCCTGTGTTGTAGCCAAAGTGAAAATTACCTTGCTCTTGGGATCTCCTGCTGGCTCTAAAACTAGAGGAATGTCCTGATCAGTGACCAAGCAGGGCGTAGTTAAATCCTGGAAGAAGCAATAAATAATTCTAGTGTGGCCTATTTTTGGCTCACAGGTATCTGGAATTTAAGAAAGGCTTGGTGCTTGCTCATTGAAGGTCTTGAACCTACATGATGAAGATTAGCTAAACATCTTGCCCCATAAAGGAATGACACAGGGATAGGATGCAATAACTTCACTTTCAGTACACACACAATATGCCAGCAAAAAAGAAGCTATTGATATGGGGATCTTTGTTGCTAATAGAATCTAAAAGGAAAATCATTTTGGCCTCTAAGTTGCCCTAATTTGTGTACATGGAGTTACTGAGCCAAATTCTTCAGAGACAAACAATATTCATATTCCATGGCTCTCTGTGCTGAGGATGTGAGCAACTGCATCTCTGCTCTTCAATATTTATACAGTCTCATTGAAAAAGACCTAATCCATTTTATCCTAGCTTCTGAGAAATAACACTGTTGCTACATTTCATATTCCAGTATGTATTTTGGAACTAAATAGTAGTAGAAGAAAATTAAACAATGATTATTGCACATTAAGGCTGGCTAAATTCTAGTCATTGGGGTGTGCTTGTCACACTTCATTAACAGTGTCCATGCTGTGCAAATATGGCTGGATACCAGCATTTAAAAATAATATGGTGGGTCTTCAGATAGGCATGCTGCTTCAGCTTAGAGAACTGCCATGTTATTTTGATCCCAAGAAAGTCATGAATCACAATGTGATTCTCTTACTTAAACTGCTAATCAGACAAGGGCTGATGAGGGTCTACTAAAATACTGCTGAAAAGAGTGTTTGTTGCTGAGCAAAATCATGGAATTAGCATCGGAAGATTTTGCAATTATAAGGCTTGATAGTGGTCTATACAAAATGATGCATAAGGAAATGAGAAGAATGAAAGGACAGCAAAGATGYAAGACCATAATAAGGAATGGTTGAGCAACACAGCAGTGAAGGAGACAAACAGCAACCATTTACAAGAATTAGTGAACCACAGCAAGAGGACATCCTATTCCCACAACTAAAGAGAAGTTACGGAAGACAATGACAAAGGTAATACACTCTATGTAAGGTCATATTTACTGTCAGTGCCTGTGATTAGCTATAAAAACATTTATATTTCATGATAAGGCAAGCTCATTCAGTGTATTATATCTTAACGGGATACTGTTTTCCCTATTTGTATGTTTACCTGTCAAAAATCAGTATATTCAGAAATATTCTACTACTGCAATGCTTTCTGCATCTGTGCCTTGCAAACTTGTAAAGGTCTTCAGATAAATATGCAAATTACAACTGATTTAAAACATAATGCTTTAGCAATCTCATGTGATTTCAGAAACTCAGCAACCAAATTTGTTTTCAGAGTACCACATCTCAAGAACACCTGAAACATTTTTCAAGTATGTATAAAAACAAATTATTTTTTGTATGTAAATCAAAATAAAATACTCTTTTAAACTAATACCTAAAGCATTCTGACTGATTATTAAGCAGAGCAACTCTTAGTGTGTTTAATAAATTCATCTGGTAAACTAATAAGGCAGAAGTGAAAGTTCAGGGAAACAAAACTATTTCAAATTTGTGAAAACAATCCCGTATCTTGATTACTAGATGTCAGCACAGTCTACTGTGAGATAAAGCTGAACATCTCCTCTGAAGGYCATATACATTTTAAGGCATATGATTAGTGAGAATATTCATAGTCTTCATACTGTGAAGGATTTCCGCCTTTTGATTCCTATCATAGTTTCTTTAAACCTCATCTTAAGCCGACATGTAATGGCTTTAAACTTTGCAGTTATCTTAACCGCTCAGTTGGAACAGTTCTTCAAGCACTTTAGAGCATCATGCACTAACTATTTAAAATGCATAAATATRCTATATACATTCTTCCATTTCAGTTTTCATTTATCCTTTGTCAGGAATTTTAATTGTTTGCTTCATCTTTTGTTGCTGCCTTGACACATCACTTTTTTCTTCCCACAAGACCTACTGATAAGGTAGAGGCAAATCACAGACAGTTTAACAATCACTAGTCACAAATTTGGTATGCTGCTCATAAACAACATCAGGGAGCATCTTTATTTCATGACAGTCCTCCAATATGATTAAAGAAATCTTTGCATCTTACACTGCAGTGAGAGGATATTCTTAGGAATTCGTTTAATGCTTATTTCTGCAGAAACAGAAAAATACAGAGCAGTAAAGGTAGAAAGTTACAGACTCATCTTCAGTCTGATCTATGAGTACCTCTATCCTTTACCTTATTAAGTGCTAATTTTGATATATTATACCAAATGTGCTTGTTCTTTTTAATTCAGTCAGAAGAACTGAGACAGGCAAAGTCAGAGTAACCTTACTGGTGTTCTGCACACTTTGGATGCTGTGCTGTTTTTTAGCCATCCTTAATGCTTTAAAGATATCCTGAGCTATTACATAAATAAAGTGAATTTTCCAGWAATAAGTACACTGTAGTTTTCTGTCTTCACAAGCAGGTACCTTGAAGGATACAGTTAGACATATATTACTGTGCTAGTACATTAATAAAAATGTCAAGGTGTGAAAGAGGACAATTATGTGGAATCATTTTAAAATCTTATTACCCATATATTTTAACCATTAAGTCTACATTCAATATTTAAAATGTACCAAGGATTTAAATCCAGTTCAAATTAAAGATACTTCATTCACCACACACATCAATAATGTTTAATAATATGAAATGGAGGAGATAAGTTCTTGAATTTCAAAGATGTGTCTAAAAAATCCTATGAGCATTTTAATACCTTATGTTTTTCAACAAATAATTCCTATTAATAGTCATAGTTTATATAAAACAATCTCAGTGTTATATCTGCATTACTTTTATCAGTATTACAAATATTTATAAGGTAAAACTACTATGAAAATGGTAAAGGTAAATACATACCTGTTGCCTATTATTGGGCATATATGGAAGCATTGTTGATACATGAAACATTAACTCATAATCTTTATAGGTAGTATAGAGGGAATGAGTTCCCGTTGAATCAGCTGAAAATGAATTAAATTGCAAGAAGGTGGTCAGTGAAATAGAACATTCATATTACTTCTTAGGATTCCACTCTTTGCATRCTATGCAAAAATAGAAATAGTTTTAAATCTAAGAAAAGCAGTTTTTTTTTCAACAAGTCTGCAATATATTGTATCAGCTAAACAAATACTCATTAGTTTTGTATTGTAACATAGACAGTTGTGGCAATAAATTGCCCAACGTGCTTCCTATCTGTGAGACTAGGAYCTAAGTGACTTAACTTAGAAGGGAAAAACACTTATATTAGGTAATACAACTACTTGTCTAAACCACATTCATCTTGCGAATTCTAGTCCTTGGATCCTTTTGAAAACAGATATTAAATAAAGCTTTATTAAGTAAATAAACTATCTCAAACAGTTACTGCACAAAATAGACCCTTTACATACTTATTACAGAAAGCCAGCCTTCTTCTTAAAYGAATTCTTTCTGAATGCAACATTCTACTTAGCTGACTACTTTTGATTTATCACCTTGACTTTGGAAGTGAAGTAGCAAGCTTTTCTTGCAGAATTTAGGCATTTAAATTAAGCAAGGTGAAATATTCTAAAATAAAAGATGCTCTAATAAGCAACTGCTGACACATTTTTTKTYTTTYTTTTTTTTTTTTAGTACAACTATCTTTCAGTTTATAGGTTTTTGTTTGTGTGTGGGTTTTTTTTTTTTTTTTTTTTTTTTTAATATTGTACCTGATCTGGACATTGTATTGTATCTGGACATTTTAGTACCAGACGACATACCATCAAGGATACTACCAGTACATTGTATTGTATCTGGACATTTTAGTACCAGACGACATACCATCAAGGATACTACCAGTTTGATTCCATAACAGTAAAGCAAAAACAAGAAATGCATATGCATTCCAGTTAAGACTGATGATGAAGCAGCAAAACTTGTAAAATGGTCCTAAGAACGACACTACAACAACAGGTAAGTGGCAGGAGGAATGGAGAAGCAGAAGAAAATAGGGCCTATCTATTCCTGCATCTCTCTGACTAGCCGGAAGGCAAACATGCACTGCAAGAAAAGAAGATCTTCACTTAATTCCCTTTCTGTAGGTCTAAGTTTCTGTCTTGACAGCCTATTTCTAGCAGTTCAAGTAACCTTCCCGCTTGCTTAGAGGGGCAAATAGAGTATAAACACAAATAACAGGATCTAGTAACTGAAGAAGTTGGCTAATGAAAATATTGGCTAATGAAAATATTCCAGTTTTGTAATACTTAAACACATAAAGTACACACACAAAAAATTAATTTTCAGACTGTAATTGACAGGCTACAGGAAAAAAATGAGCATATGACTCAAACAGTATGTTAGAATAAAATAGATGAGTAGATGATATCTCCAGACCATGTCTCATAATGATTGTCAAAATTTTGTTAACATCACATTAAGCTAAAAGAATGAATCAAATTAGTAATGTACTAATTGCTCTGCCGCAATCTGCGTAATATCTATTGCCCTATTCTGAAAAGACAGAACACAAAAGATACATAGATTACTGTTTGTTAACTGCAGAATGGTAACAGATGTAATGTGCCACTCGAATCTTGATTCTTCCTCAAACATAAACAGTAAGGTATGTGYTCATTGGCAGAAATACTGAAGTCCAAGAAGAATAAGGAAAATGGCCCCATCTTACAACTGCATTTTTCAATGTCTTGTTAAAGATAAAAGAGTAAAACCTAGCTGCAAAATTCTCCATGATCTTGATTTTTTTTCTTGAATAAACAAATGATTCTCACATAAATTATTGGATAAATCAGGAATTACATACTTCATAGCRCTTAACTAAGAAAAAGAAAATGAAGTAAGTTTTGAAGTCTTCGGATTTTTTTTCTGTGACAGGAAAACTAAACTTTCAGATATTTGTGATGTACATACTGTTCTTATCAAGTACTACTACTTCATCTAGCCTGTGATCCCAAAGTCAGCATAAGAATACAAAGTACAATTTGCAGAAGATACTTTCCAGTGGAGAATTAGTTACTACCAYGGATCAGAAACACCACTTACTTTTATTATCTAGCTGAGCTCTGTATTTAGTAAACCCTTTTAGCCGTACTCTCTGGCCCAGGAGATCAAGAAACTCTTCAAACGCTGGCCCTGCCATCTCATTGTTATACATTTCTTCCTCTGTGCTTTGACCAGCTTTGCAGTAAAGGATACCAATCTTGTGTTGAAAACTCAGCTGAAATAAAGAAAAAAGAAAGCAARAAAAATTACAGAAGGAAAAGAAAGCAGATTCTAAAACAAATATTAATTACTAACACTATTACAATGCCTGCCAGGAGTAAAATGAGAATGATAGAAAAAGTTCTGTGATTCAAGAAATAAGTCACAACAAACAGCAAAGTAAATTATTTTGAAAGAAAAATGGATTGTCATGATCCAAACACAAGAACAGTCAATGAAGACTTAACCAGCTATTTATAGAAATACGCCCTAGTGCATGTTCCATAGTGTGAGAACTTTAAGTGGTAATTATCCTAGTCTTCTCTCTCAGATACCAATCAGGGTGTGGAGTTTATTCTCCCTCATTTCTGCTTTTAAAATTCAGCCAGACAGTTCCTGCATGTGAAGTTCCTTGCCGTCACCCAATAACCTTTCCAGTTCTCTAAGAGGAGCCACTGAGAAGGCTTCCCTTTCAAAAGTCACTATGAACAAACTCTCACAACACCCATTTCTTATACGCACAAGTAAATCTTTTCTTTTCTCCTTCCATAAAACTGTCTTCTTAAAAAAATTATTCTACATTTTCAAAGCTTTTATCACGTAAACACAATCTGACCAACATGCAGTAAACTTTAAACTAGGTATCACATTGAATAGTGTTGTTAAATGTATTAAAGTCAAATCTAAAATATTAGTACAAGAAAAAAAGAGATGATTATATCTGGACCAGGATATTGTCTTATTTTCATAGCTTTTATACACATTTGCAATGACAAACAGGAAACCTTCATGTCAACAGATTAGTCCTTTTATTCTTACTGCCAAATGTTAGAGCTTCACAAACTGGCAGAGACCATCAGCAGTATCAGATCCCCTTAGGACTACATACACAACTCAAATCAATTCTCCAGTTGTACACTCTTCTCTTAATCAAACTTCAAGATTAGTGCCTAAAATGTCCCAAGAGAAGACTGTACATATACCACTTGTACTGGACCAAAGGTGACAAGAACAGTCCGCTTCTCCTTAGACACATAAAACAAGGTCTGCACATTGCAAAACTCAGACTTATGGTATTGCATTGATGTTTATTACAGCAATATCTAGCAAAGGCTGCAAGTTGGGAACACTGAAAGGTCTAGTCTTAAAAAAACCCATACACGGAAGAAAGAAGTATCACAAACATAATACCGAAATTCAAATAATGTTTTATTTTCCCAYCTTCTCACTTGTACATTTCTTCCCTGTAAAAATAGTGTGGCATGCAAGACAGCTGCCAAGAGACAAAACAAACAAAAACACCCACATCCCGGAGGAGCAGAATGGTTTGAAGATACATTTCAATCAAAGTTAGCCCTGGCTTGTAGTGAAATTTCTAAACACTGTTACACAGAACAGGTAGCTCCTTATAAYAGTTTCCTGTAGCAAAGCTATCTAGTTTCTGACAATCTGTCAGCTTTCATTCAAACATTGCTGTGGTTAGAGCATATGTAACTTTTTCTCAACCTGAGTTTTCTGATGTTCTGTACAGCTCAACTACTGCCTTGTCCTTGTTCTCTCTTTCCTTTATCCAAGTCATAAATTTACATGACGTCTGYCAGAACATATTATGTGCAGGTCCTTTATCATGTGTAATTCAAATTGCTCCACAAATTCATTTATGAGGACAGAAAGAACAATACACATCCAATGCAAAGAGATGGGTATTTCAACAGAAAATCAATCATTTTTCCTATGTAAGTATATACAGATTCAGTACAGGATTTGGGCACCCAAAACTTCCAGTGACAGTTCTTTCAAACAGCTGAGATCCCTATTACACGCAGTTCACAGTAGGAGGTGCCAGGTTAGATCTCTAAATGCTGGAGGAGAACAGCATGAGGACACCAGTGGTTCTTGGTATTTCCTATTAGCTGGCACTAGACATGCTTCATGCAGCCCACTTGCTAGTTTTGGTCCCCATTTCAAAGCCCTGGGAGAGGTAGGGCTATCTCGCAAAAGGTTCCACTGGAGACTATTCTATTCAGGGGAAAACTGGCATGGACAATTCATGGAGCACACTGGAAGAGAACTGCTTATATCAACATTAGGTTATAGGGCATGGTCGTGTTAGTTGAGGTTTCCCAGCAGACACACAGACTGGTTATGGCACTGACACTTCTGTTCCAGCTCAGAGTCAAACAGTTTGGCTTAATCCATTAGCTGTTTAAGTTAATTTCCTTGACATTAACACAACATCCCACAATAAGGCACAGGAGAAGTGAACTGCTGAGCCACCAACGGCTAGAGCAACGACTACCAGCATCATATCTAATAATCTAGTCATGCTACACAAAAAATGGTCTCCAACTTGCCCTAGGGAACTGGGAGTCCAATGACTCAAGTTAACTCAGAACGATTTGATCATCTAGCTCAGTAACAGAAGGAAGTGAGAAAGGACAGATCATTTCACACTCCATCAGTATGAATGAATGGCAAGTTAGCAAATCACATGGGCAAAATAGTCAATGTCAAAACATGCAGTCACTTTCCTTCATCCTTTCCTGGGAGACCAATGAATCCTGAATTAGCTCCTGAATTTCAGTAAAGTTTGAAGCAGAAATGGAATATATATCACCCAATACAATATTATCTCATGGTTAAAACACTGTCCTAGGAAACAGAAAAGATCTGAAACTTCCCAAACTGAGGAAGGGGTTAATCCTGGATTCTCATTTCACAGACAAATACTATAAACACTTCTACATGTTTACACGGAACTGCACACGATGTAGATTCTACTAATAGCACTCCTGAACATGGCAGCAGCTGCAAATAGCTGCAATAATCTTAATCCCTTGCTAGTGTATTAGGAACATCCACGCCTCTTGGAAGACTTAAGGAGCAGAACATTTGGCTCTAGGTCACAGAAATAGCCTGTGCCATCAGCACAGGCATGTGCAGGAGTCGTGGAGGTACCTTTAGAACTTAGGACATAAGAAGTATCTATATGAATTTAGCCAGCATTTTTACAGGGYATTTAACCTGCGTAAAAACTGACAGATAATTTTAAATGAATAAACTTTGTGAGTTTTCAAATTGCATTTTATGTTTGCCCCAAATCTTCCGAAGCAAATAATTTCAGGCATATTTCTGATTTAATGATTTCTAAATTAGGAATTTTACATCTAATCTGAGAATAACTTTCTAATGTGACACTAGAAACTATTTTCTAAACCACTGATTTACTAGCTATATGATTTGTATTAAAAGTACGTAGCAGTCTTTCCTGACTCAGAATGGCTACGTTCTAGTCAGGATCATTCTCTACTAAATCTTGGCAGCTTTTCTGCTTCTTTTAAAGTATAAAGTATATAAAAATTTCATGATTTTTATCACATGCAGATTTTTGAGATTTTCTGGTAACGAATTTCAGGAAATTAGATGCTCAACCAACACTAAATATGATTGCAATCAAAGCTCCTAACTTCTTTGGCTACTTGTCAACTTCAAAGGTTGACAAGAAAGCAGCAACAGTCCCAGAAGGATATAAGGGGGCCCAAAAACACACACAGAATAAATCTGCTGTTAGCAGAAATCTCCCACTGCAAGGGAATTAAAAGCATAAATGGATTGCATGTCAAATCTATGCACACCTTTCTATGTTCAAGTAATTATCTCATAATAAGCAGCACATACCATACATTAATGTTGTATTTTAACTGGTGATAACCCCCAAAATAAAGAGCTATGCACTGCT
Source organism: Nothoprocta perdicaria (assembly GCF_003342845.1). Taxonomy (NCBI): domain Eukaryota; kingdom Metazoa; phylum Chordata; class Aves; order Tinamiformes; family Tinamidae; genus Nothoprocta; species Nothoprocta perdicaria. The sequence continues at coordinate 2,156,411 of NW_020456298.1, forward strand.
GTTTCTCAAAATTAAGATTTAAATTAATAATTAAAAAAAAAAAATTACTTTGGTCAGCTCAATGGACAAAATCAATTTCCAGCTAAGGGCAAATAGTACATTCAGGTCAAAYAATGTGCTCTAAATTGCCTAGAACATAATATCCCAATAAGAATTTATTATTATTTATTAAATGAACTTCAATTCAATCTGGAGCAGCTCAGACAGGAGATGAGGAACTCTTAGATTCAAGATTGACCTAATTTCCCCTTATTATTTTATCAGAAACACTTAGGAACRCAGGAAAAACACCTACAAACAGAGCAGTATTTTGCAACTTAATTGAAATTTCATGCAAGAAGAAATTCAATCAAAAGTAAAGTGCTCCTCAAAGACTGCAATGAATGAAAGGAATAAAATATCCACACAAAACTAGTTGACAGTGCACCCCACCATGCCAAAAAAACAAAACAACCCTCTGTTTCTCTGTCTTTATCTATGTTTACTTGGTTTGAAGCAAATGCTGCAGTAAGACAGAGGAATTCTGGTAGACACCAAGATGTTAGACACAATCCTGCATTTGAAACTTAATTAGGTGACAAAATAATTACACCACCCTTCTAACCAGCTGCATCTATCAAGTTGATTCAACTTCCAACACATAAATACTGACTTCTGTATAAGTAACACTATTTCCCTGAAATTAGTCACTTTTAAAAAATGTTCTTTAAATGTGTATTAAAAGCCTTCACGTGCCTGTCCTTCACAAACTGTTAGCAAGCTGTATACTTTCTTGCTAGTATTGCCATGAGGCAGTTTCATGTCTCAGCACCCAGTAGACCTCACCGTTTTTCTCTCTGAATTTAAAAGTATATTAATCTGTTTCATTGCTGATGCAGCGTCAACTCAGTAGGTAGCCCCAATTAGAATTTCAGCATTCCAGTCAATTAATAAAGACTGCTTCAGGTAAACTAGAAGGTGTCAATACACTAAGGGGGGAGGGTGAAGCTGTAAAACTTTAAATGTACAGACTTAACCCATCATATACTCAGGATTTTGCCTCTTCTCCCTAACACCAATATGAAAATACATTACTTTTTTTAATTTGCATTCAGTATCTCACCACATAAAAGGGCAAATATAAATTGTAAAACATACTTCTAAGGGTATACTTCATACTTATATACTTACATACTTCATACTTATAAGATTCATTATAACCTTTCTCTCATTCTGTGGTCTAAAGAGAATCTTTATATGCCGATCTCCTTTTTTTCCATAAATTTCTATGTATTTTAAAAACCAGTTTGCACAGAATCAGACTCTAATTAGATTAGATTATAATTTCTGAATACAACTAAAGAAAAAGAAGTTCATTTGTATAACCATAATATCATTACACACTGCAACGCTGAAAAGAAACCTCACTTTGTTAATGAGAATGCGCAGMTGAGAGCAAGTATCTCCAAGATCAAGGAAGTGACCAGTTCATATCACAGATTCATGTTATTAATACCATTGGCAAAAATATTTAAATATTTAAAAATATTTTTTAAAATGCAATCTTTTAAGTTACCAGCCTTTGAGAAGAATGGTGTGCTACATACCCCTTGTTCATCCAGTTTAAGCAGCTGTTCAGGGACTTTGGGTGAGTTGGATGCCTGCCTCAGGCACTGAATGCTCAGCTCTGGTATTACATATTCCAGCACCTCTTTGAGGGGYAGGCCTCTCGCTGTGCCGTGCCTAGCCGTGGATGGTATAGCGTCTTCCAAAATTGCTCCTCTAAGGGTAGTAAGCTGTMGGAAAGATAAGCCATATAAAACAGTCTTAATTCTAATACAATGATGACTTTTAAAGTTATGCTCTTCAGACTATGAAAAAGGGAGAACAAGTGGGAAGTAAAATATCATTTTTGAAGCCTGAATAAGGATTAACAAATAACTTATAGACAAAGAATACAGGCTCTTACTTTCTCAGTGACAAGTACAATTTTTGTTTAATAAAATAACTGATAATCATCTTAATTTATTCTAATTTCTAAGACTTTGTTTTTTGGAGAAAAAAATAGGAACTGGGATAAATCACAAGTGTTCGTTACAATGTCACGTTACCCTAGYAGACACAGAAGTCTGTAGGTGAGGTGAACCAAAGCACAGCTAACAGCAACATTATTTATCCTGTTCATAGACTCTTATAAGCCACAATGCTTTATCCTCACTGGATTCTGCAACAAGGCAAATGCTGCTTAGCCAAGTGAATCTCCACTCCCCAGATACATACATATGTACATACTGTTTTGGGGGTAATGAACAAAAATCTAGCCTGCAAAATCTATGAATACCTATGTTTATTAAAAACACATAAGCCCAGATATATCAGAAAGTCTGACTAATACTTCTGTGCCTCCTAATCACAACGGAAAACAGAAGTTCAATAGATTGTGAAAGCTTATATTTGCTTGCTACAATAGTAGCATTGTATATTTRCACACAAACAAAAGTTAATTGCTAGATTAAGAAGAAGAAATTACTTCTACAAAGGATACAAATTGACCTGAAATAGAAATTGCAGTCAGGCTTGGAAAGTATTCTTTCAGCATTTATTTATTAATACATTATATATTAACATTTCCTTCRCAATTTATGTATGCACGAAAGAAGTATACAAAAAAGGAATTTCTTACAGAAAATATAAGTTCTAACAAAGAGTATCTGGAAATCAAACACATGTATATTTACTTAAGTGGCAGTACTAGCTTTCATATTTCTCTGTTCCTTTATTTCCCCCTCCTGAATTTCTTAATCTTTCATTTCTATGACAAGAAACATAAAGGATCTAGATCCAGACTTGCCTTCAGCTTTGTTTATCATCATCGATTTCTTTGCTTGATCTTTGCAAATATTCATATATATTTATTTAACTTACCCCTTTTGGGGAGTCCATACAAAAAGAAAATAATGATATGTAGTAGAAAAGAAAGAAATTGTGTTCCAGGAGTCAGTTACATTTATTAAAGGTATAATAAATATCYCCTTCCCATTCACAGATCTCCTTTCAAAGTTAATAATCTACCTACMGACAAATGAAAGGAGTAACAACTATTACCCTAAGTTTTATCTTTCCCATTCCTTTGCACAATGAATCAAAGAACTTTACCTCACTTGTCCTGAAAACTATTCGATAGTTGAATTGAGAGCCTTCTTTCTCCTTTAAGTCTTCAACTTTTTCCCTTCGGATGCTGACTGCTACAGGTCCAAGACTTTCATCTATTCCAAAGTAGTTCTGGTGCTCTTTTGCAAAACAGAAGTAATGAACAGAAAAAAAATAAAAATGAAGTATAAGTCTCGTAGGTAATGTTCATCAAAACTCATCAGAAAATTCTGCCATGAGAAGGAAAGTATTAGCTTCGTTTCTATGGATCATAKAACAGCTTTTAAGCGTTTGAATTGTTTGATTAAACCCCTCAAATTCTCTAATTGAGCTCTGACTCTGTTAATACACCAATTTCTGATCTTCATTACCGCAAGGTAAGCGTGGAAATCACAAAATGCTAATTTTGATGAGATCCAGATGGTCAGTTGTATCACATAACTCGTAACTTCTAAACTTCTTAAAAACTGCTACTATGCAATAATCATCTTTTCTCCTATGCAATGGAAAAATAGTTCAGAAAAAAATATCTAGCTGCAGTATTTAAGAGTCGTCAAATAAATTAGGAATTGYGAAGGGTTAGTTTCTTTTTCATTCAGTTTATTCTTATTCTCACTCAAAGCGTTAATATTTCATGCAGCATGTCAACTTTGACAACTAAGGATAGAAATCTTCACTCTCCGATGGGTCGTTAGGTTGGTCCTTGAGCCTAGCCTGGGGGAAGGGAAGTATTACCTACAGAAGAGAAAGATGAAGCAGCCTGGATATACTCGAGCTCATGGGATCAGACAGGATAAATCCAAGGTTGCTGAAGAAAATGGCCAGTGCCATCATTAGGTCACTCTTCAACATCTCTGAAAGATGCTAGTGACTGGCAAATGCCTCTARTGACAGAAAAAAAGGCAAATACTGCATCCATCTTTAAGCAGTTCAAGAAAAAAAAATGGGAAGCTAAAGACTAGTCCCATTCCATGCCTTAGTCCCCATGCAAGGGAATGGAAGACATTTCCAGACACATGAAGGAAAAATAGATGTGCAGGGAAGAGAGCCTGCACTGATTTACCAAATACCTGGTAAATCCAATTGCTTTCCATAAGGAGATGCCTGGCTTGTGGATGAGGAAGCAATGTCACCTGCTTGACACAGTCTTCCATAGTATCATTGAACCTAAACTGAAAAGCTTTAGTTTGGACACACAGATTCCAAGGTGGATATAAACTGGCTGAACAACTGGCCTCACAGGAGTGTGAGTGGTGGAAACAAATTCTCATTAGTAGCCAGTTACTAAAGGGTTCATCAAAAGTTGATAGAGTGTGTGGTAGTCCTTAATATTCACCCAAACAATGAGGTGGGATGAATCCTCAGCAAGCTCATGTAAAAGACCAAATTCTTGGAGGACTGTTGATTCTTTGGAGGGTAGGGCTGTTCAGAAAGACCCTCCATTTGGATGCAAGTCTAGGAACAGTTACTGGATTTCTCGGCTACAGCATTACCAGAAGGATAGCTTCAAGCACCTAGATTCCTAACTTTGCTGGGCATGAGAGCTACAAGTCCAAAGAAGCTACTAATGGATATTAAAAATACATTTGGCCAGTCAGTTTCAAGAAAGGGATTCTGAAGTAAACTAAAAGAAGCTAAAATAAATGAAAAACAAAAGGCTGCCGATACTCCAGGATTTGGAGAAAAGGTTTTTAACTCAATGTATTTTTAAATGTCGAAGTACAAGATAATTAAGTTCATTTAGATGTATTTACATTGATTTAAAAATAGGAATTGGAGAAAAGAGGAAAATAAGCCATTTTCTAATCCTTTAAAGACAGATAATAAAATATTTCGCATTTTAAACGTTTTAGTTTTGAGGAATAATGGACACCTCTCCTCCTAGGGAGGGAAGACCTCCTAATAAAAGGTTTTACTTATTCTGGGAAAATCTATTTGCAGGATTCAACCTGCAAGGAAAAGAGACTGACTCAAAGCTGCAGAATACAAACTGAGCTAATATTATGAGCCTGCTAATCCTGTAAATTCTTTTCAATGCATTTCTTCAGTCTCGTACCAGCAGAAAGATACAGTAACATATTAAGAAGTGGTTGCTGGCATCCTAGAAATAAAATGCATGATATTCACAGTGAGTCTTGAGTGTTATAAGGACAACTGCAAAAGGGCAATGACAACTCAATGATAATAAAAACTTGTTTCAATTATGCTTCTAAAAATTAACATATCCTTCTTCCCCTCCCACCTTCTTTTTTCCTCACAAAATCATAATTCAGGAAAGGATAATGCTAATATATCTAAAGCATGAGATAAAATAAAACATTCCAGCTTCTGCAAGCCTTAAGTGAAAGCTGAGAAGGCATTTTCCATAAACATTAACATATTTTACATCAGTCATGTTGGATTTGATTTTAACAATAGTTACAGAGCTTATAAATATGCAGTTAAAAAACTGCAGCTCATTTCTGAAGATGCTGAATTCCAAATCTCTCATTTCTTGAAAGGCAAGGGAATAATTAGTGTTGCATATGCCAGGGTGTTTCTTCCATGCATCTTAAAACAGAAATAAAGCTTGTACATTGACAAGTGTCAATTATACAACTGTGAACTAAATCAAATATGAAGGAAGTTATTCCTCTTTTGCAGATCGTGTGTCAGAGGCAAAGAAAAACCAGTGGCATTGCACATGCCTTTGTAAACAAGTGACTATTGTTTGTTAAATTTTTATTTCATCATTCCATGATTATATTGCTAAATTCAACTGTGCTATTAAATCTACAATTCAATGAATAGTCAGCTAGGAGATTTCACAGTCATGGAAGAGCATCAAGTAAGATTCAGTGGGGATTTAAGTGTCTCTTTCTTACACACGAGATCAGCACTGCAGCAGGACATTTTAGTGCCCAAGGCAAAATGCCCATTTGCTCTTCTTTACCCAAAACAAATTTTGCTTGGACGAGAGCTGTGTTCAGTTGGAAGTAACCCGGAGATTCCCTGTGTGCTTTATTCCTTTTGGTAATAGATATGAAAATTAGCTACTTGATTCTATCAACACATTTGCCTAACTTGTCATTCCCCTCCTAAGGTCCATCCAAAGCAGCTTTCTTTCATGTAGTTTCTGTTACAATTCTCTTGGAAGATAACGTGAAAAGGAATCGTCTTTAACATTTCATTGTAAAGGAGAGACTATTCATTACAGAACATTGTGTGTCAAAAATGGTGATTACTCTTGAAAAGCTCTACCTACAGAACCACTGATAACATGGACAATAACAGTTCAAATTTCCCAGGATTTCACTATACTGGATAAATTTCAGATAACATTTTTTATGTTTCTAATTCTATCTTAACCTAAGTATTATTTCTATTTAGGAGATAATATATACATAACATAAAAACAAAATTATATTTGTATCAGCATTCCAGAAGAGTCTTGAGGTCTATTTATAGTACACTAAAGTCATTTATGTGTTATGTTCTTTCACATGTTTCATCTCCTACAAGGTTTTTTTAATCACAAAATAACACTCAACCCTTCTGAGCCCTGGTAACTTATCCATTCTAAAAGGATTTCACAAACAAGTTATCTTTTACTTCGTTTAATCCTTGTCCTCTGTTCTTCTTCTGTACCACCACCGTTGTCCACTGACGACTTTCCCTTCACTTAGATGTAAGCCAATCCTTTCCTTTCTCAGGCCATAGGGCTCCTCTGTGTCACAAACTTTCCTTTGCTTCCACCTAGACTCCACCAGCACTTGCTGATCACTTACAAATTTTTGAGCTTAAGAAATATTTTGAGCCTTTGATTTTACTGCCCATCCTTGCTTAAACATGTTTTCCTCCATCACGAACGCAGATTCTTTCTTCCTTCTCTTTTAAATACTGGTTTTATCACCTTTTTATTCTAGGTTTGCACAGTATGGTGAAGACGAGCACTGCACTGGCTTCTTTCGATTCCCTTGCAAAGTGTTACAGGAGGAAGGAGCACAGTGCAGAGCTTACTGCCCTATTTCCTGCTATTCACATAGGGTTAGAAAGCAGAGATATATGATCTAAGGAAGCATCAAACAATCTTTTTGATACTGAGACAATATCAAACAGGCTTTTAAGAACAGAGTAAAATAATAATAATAACAATAACAATAATAATAATAAAAGAAAAATACTAAGCTGCAACTCATAATACAGAAAGGCTAGAGATAAGTATTTAGGGTCTCTCCCTAGCCACAAAAAGTAGAGATTACACCCTGCCAAAGCAAACCACAACATGCTAATTGCTTATTTAAATAGGATTCAAAGTAAGTTAGTTTACTCTGCTGTGATGAATACCCTTTACTTTGCAGCATGACTGTCCTAAACTAAAAGACAAACAGCTTATATGAGAAGGAAAGAAATCCTCCTTCTGTAAGCTGAAAAAATAAAAAGGATCATCTGAAGCTCTCTGTTTAAGGTGCTGACGGAAGTACACACGTGTGTGTATAGTATATAAGGTTCCAACAGACACTGGAAGACAGTAAAATCTGGAATAAGTGACTCAGAAGCCCTCTTTTGGAGATTTATTTTAGGAAATATTGATAGCCAATCACTAGGTATCACATAGGTATCACTATGCACAGTACATTTACTACATGCAAATACCTTCCTTCTCCTCTGCTCTCTGCAAAAGGTTGGTACAGAGGAATTAATTACTTTCTATATTAAATTACCCCATGTTGAGTTACTTTATGCAGGCATTGCAGAGCTTTACAACCTACTGGTTGCTAAATGCAGCTCTTCCAGGAGGATATTGAAAGTCTTAACTTTCAGAAAGTGTCCTAAAAGCCTCAATATTACTTGTTTTTCTATAATGAAGAAAAAAAATCTTTAATAAGCAAGTTAATTCTAATGCAGGCCTAATTGGGAACAGTTGCATGAGAGGTGTTTACCTTTTCCATAGAAGAACTTGCGGTAGTAATACGCGCCGAGGTCGATGTGCTCTATGATGTAACGCTTCACTTTCTCCCTGTGGATTGACTGATTTTCTCTTGGCACTTCCAGCACTGAAACACCAGCATTTGTACAATGGGAACTTAAAGACGACTCAAAAGAACAGCTTTCACCCGAGGAAAAAGATGCTGAATTGGCTCTAGAAAGTGCAATCCGTCTATCTCCTTCCCCACCAGTTTCATTCCTGAAGTAAGGGCAACTCAATACTAAATCATTGCTTTTCCCATCACCCTCATCAGCATCTAAATTCTCTTTTGAATTGAGGTCCTCTTTGCTCCCCAGAGGAGATTCACAGTTTCCCATTTGGCCTGCTGGCATCTGCGTTTGGGATGCAGCTGAAGCCCCAGTGGTTATATTTTTTCTTTTTCCCACATTTACTCTGGTAGCCATTGCTTCATTTATGTTAAATAAAACGCTCTGAACATCGTAATGTGCAAAACATCTCTGACAGTTCCACGAACGAACGTTTCTGTCAAGCCTGTCATCCAGCTCGGATGGAAACTTAAAAGTTTCATGCTCGCTTTTAACCGTTCGCAATTTTCTAAATAGAGAAGTTTCTACTGTTTCTGATTTTAATCTTCTCTTAAAAGATTTTTCCCGGTCTCGACCAATAAGCAGGCCTCTATCCATATAATCCAAGCCAGAAATCCTGACAAATTCTCCCCTGGAAATCTGCGCAGCAGCATGAAGACTTGGAGAAACTGTGGGATCGCAGTGGAAAAACTCAGAAAATCCAAACGGCGCAAGGGATTTATGTTCAAAATTTTCCACTCGATATCCTCTTAGCATTGCAAAAAAATTCTCTCCAGACAAGCCCTGTCTATCAATTGAAGAAGTGCTGCCATATTCCCTGTGGAGGGCTGCTCCAGTATTCGGGTTAACAGCATTCTGATCTAAGACATCCTCAGCATCAATGTCACTTATTGTCACATCACTGTTGCTCCTCTGCCTTATGGGATGAAGTCCTCTTTGAGGGGAATGAACAAAAAGATCTCCAATAGTGTATTTGCCCTCTGTGAACTCCAGCTCCAGCTCCTCTTGCTGCTCATCACTTTGGTCAGTTTGTCCGTTAGGAAGTATCGCTCCAACACCTTCATAACTGGTTTGAGGTCTACTTTCCCACGCAGCTTTACTCAGCTCCTTAGAGGAATCCTTTTTAGGAGGCCACTCAGATACCCTTGCTCGAACCCCCATTTTAGGCACAGCTGGTGTACCATTTGCTTGATTGCTTTCAGGTTTGCTAGGTGCACTCGAAGAAACAGGAGGGCCCATGCTACCATTCAAAGCTTTAAGTTTTCTAGCAAAATAATCGTCCGACTGCATGCTTCTTGAAGACTCCCTGAACTTCGAGGAAGATCTGCTAACTTTGTGCTTATCTTCTTGCGAAGGCCTTTGATCACTCATGTCCAATCAATGGGAGGGAACCTGCTAGTGTCACATAAATTACTGTTATTTTCGTTATTACATTGTCTTTTGCGGAGCAGCAAACTGCAATATGAAAGTGCAGTTATAGTCTTCCCAGAAGAGCAAGCAGAGCCTTCAGTATATCATTTTTGTAYAGCTTCTGTCAGGAGAGCAATCCTAAAGCATTTCCTCAGTTCAGAAGCATTTAGATCAGTATTAATCCCAAGAATGTTCTTGTATCTGTTTACAAAAGAGAGAGAGAGAAAACGTATTAAAATGTTTATACCCAACAACAGCAAGCCTCCAATACTGCTTACATATACATAACACCCTATAAAACTGGAGCCAACAAGACTTGCTTTCCATGGCTTTGCATTCCCCGTCTCCTAAATCCCCACAAATGCCATTATCCCAGTTTCCCCTACGATGCCTGCAGGCTGTGAGCAGTCTGGAGCTACCGCCTGCTCCCGCGGCAGCCGGTGCACGCGCACTCAGCGGCAGACCGGCTTCTGCCCCCGAGAAGCCTGCTCTCCAACTAGCTGCTGCTTCTTCCCTAACAGGAAAGAACTTCATCATCTCTAAGGCAGATAAACCCTTTGCCAGCTCGCTTGAAAATGGCTAATAAATGCAGCACTTACTGGAAGAGGACAGATATTCTTCCAGAAAAGAGCAAAAGATACAGAACAGAAGAGACCTTAGACAAAGAAAAATGCCTTCCCCATTTAAAAAGAACACTTTTAAATACAGTAATCTCTCCACTGTGATTAGTTCAGTGAATAAATGTATTTTTTCATTTTTTTCCAGAGAAAAACTTCTTTATCTTTCATCTCCATCTTACTTGGAGTGTAAACTATTATTTAGCTGTGTAAAACAGTTATGATCGTTTCTACTACGTTATATTTCTCAGCCTGGAAACCTTGACAATCACCCACCTACAATGCTGGAAAACATGATTACTTTCATATGATTACCATCTTCCACAGATTTAAAAAAAGAAGAACCTGCTGGTAAGTGTCACCTCCTACCACTGGAGATGCCTACATACTAGCAAATTCTTGAACTGTTTCTAAAGATCTTAAGGATGACCGCAACTTGTACTGTAAAGATGCACTTAGAGACACAGCTTAAGCCCATTGCATAAAATAGATTAAAAGCTATACACAACTCATATATCTGACACTTCCTCATCAGCTTTTCTTCCCTGAGCAAAACCAGCAACATAACAATGGTGCAAATAAGCGTCATGTGCATAATGGCAGGGATGCCAAAGAAACAAAGGAGTAATTCAAGTTACAATTTCACACGGTATTTTATCAGCTTGTCAGAAAAGTCTATGAATTTGAGGTGTGCTTGATGCAGCAAACTTGCAGACTGTTCTATGGATACAGATTACTGAACACATCTTAAGAGAGTTACAGTCATGTCACRGTCAACATAGTTTCTGTATGACTGTATTTCCAAGAATGGATCACAATACTGATAAAAACATAACACCACATTTCAATTTCACTCTATATGAACTCTCCAGAACTCTCATCTGACAGCACAAGACATTAAAACAAATGTGTCATCTCCTTAAAATACCTCCCAATTTTTTCTTTTGAACAATTGACCTGAACCAAAAAAGGAAAAAAAAAAACCCCTTTCAAAAA
>NW_020456298.1:2167633-2212687 GCF_003342845.1 Nothoprocta perdicaria
AAAAAAAAAAAAAAAAAAAGTCAGTCAATATGCTGAATACCACTACTATTTATTTAGTGGTACTACTTATCTCTATGTAGAGATAAAAGAGAATGTTTGTGAGCTGTATTTTAACATGTTCTGTGGGTTATACATTTAAATGAGTAAATAACAATATAAAATGCGTGGGTTTTTTTGTTTTTTTTTTTTAGTGTGTACATAGTCTTTGAGTCTTCTGAACATAACAGCAACAATATAAGAAAACTTTGCCACTGAAATAAGGCTAAACAATTCCAGAATCATCTTTCTGATTTTGCAAGAATATAAAGTAGTGGTGAGGACAAAGAAAGGTCAATTGAGCATATCTTGAAATCTGTTTATTGAAGATTAATTTGATTCTCTTGTTGGAAGGGACTTTAGAAACCATCTAGTCCAACCCCTCTGCCCTCTGCTCCAGCAGGGACAGCCAGAGCACGGGGCACAGGGCGGCATCCAGGYGGGTTGGGAAGACCTCCAGAGAAGGAGACTCCACAGCCTCCCTGGGCAGCCTGTGCCAGGGCTCTGGCACCCTCTCAGTAAAATTCTTCCTCATATGGAGATACCATGGCAAATTGCATCTATTATATTTCTTACCTATCCCTCCACAGAAACAGCCACTGAAGTCATTCCTGTACACAATTATTACTATTTTTTACCATTACAATTAATCTCTTACAAAGGGAGGAAATACCTAGAAGGCCAGGAACTGCTTTGCCTCAACAACTCCATTCTTTTCTTCCCTGGTGTTAACTTCTCCTGTCATAAGCCTCTGTGCAAAAGTAGCAAACTGGCTCAGAGACATAATCCAGATTTAAACCAAGCAGCRGATGAGGTGGTGCAAGTCAAGCCTGAAGGGCAACAAACAGATACCTCCCCCTTGTTTATTTGCAATCCAAATCCCCAGCGTGGCATTACTGTTTAGCCTTGCAAACACCTTTATTCGTGCAAGGCCTGAAGGAAACACAAAAGCAAGACTGCTTCTTTTGGAAGTGGTGTTAAATACTCCATTAAACTATGGAATTAACCTTTTTAAGCAGAAGCACACTGAAAAAAATTATTTTACTTAATGTAAAAAGCAGCCAATATCATGGTTGATATCATGACAGATAACCATAAAAATGAGTGGTGTGGAACTGTAGGTTGATATTCTATGGGAAATACTAATAGTTATTGTGCAGTATAATTTATGTTATACTACTTATATGTTTATGTTGACTTCTAAAATTCTGATGCTGGCCTAACTGACAAAATAAGCGTATTTTAATGTAGAATGTGTATATCTGGACACTGGCTATTGCTGTAAACTCCTCAGCAACACTGGGTTTTTTGGTTGACAGCTGACCTACGTTGACCAACAGCAGTCTACTTTCCTGTATTTGTTGTTTYCCTTGAATAATTTTTCTTTCTCTACTTTAAGAACTTAGCAACTTGCATACATGCACTTACAGATGATGTTGATGCTATTTGTTATACAAGGCTGTTGAATTTAATGGACTACGACTTCCAGAGAGAACGCTTTTAATATAACCCTGAATATTCTTCCCTTGAGACCTGTAAATCCTTTTGGTCAAGCTCTTCGCTTCTCTCTTTCTCGTCTCATCCTTGCTTTTAGAGGGGGAATATGGCAGATATGGCCAGAAGACAAAAGCTGGATGCCTACCCTGCCGTTGTGCTCCTGCCAACCCTTCCCACGACGGCTGCTGGATGTTATGCAAATACCTYGAGTTCCTTCCACCCGCTACAAAGGCTTCCTTCGGAGCTCAATACAGCAGCTGGTTTGTTAGCCACAGTTACAGTTCTTTAACCTGGCCTGTTTCCAAGTTTCCTGGGGAGCTGGACGCATGCCCGCAAATGTTCCTGTGCCAGGAGCAYGGCAATGAATAAGAACAGCACTACTGGACTCCCCTGTCAAAAGGAGGCTGTTTGGTATCCCTGCCTCATGTCAGCCCTGATAGACGGAAATGAATTATTTAAGAAGTCTTTGTGCGATCATGTTGTTGATCAAGGAGTTGGAAATCTGCCCCTATTATTATGTAATGCTATCATCCTAAAAAGAACGCACAATTTGGATGAAAGCCTTCACGTCTCTAGTATTTATCGGGATGACAATTTTATACACCGTGACTCTCAAGCTCTACCCATCTTAGAAAAAGGGAAGCACAATGTGACAAAGTAGGAGTATGGGCAGGACTACTATGCCGAAAGCTGAAGATCAGACATTTAATTTGCATCCAATTGCTCTGTGCAGCATTTTCTGTGTGCTGAAGGAGCTCTGGGCAGACCCTACTCTTGCTGAAAAGGAGTAATATTATGTACTTTAACAATACAGATGATCGCCCTTATGATTGCACACTTCTGATCATGCTTAACTATGATATCACATGATCCCTTTCTATGACAGGTGATTACGATGCCACAACAGAGAATTATTCTACTATATTATAAGTTTTTCTGAACTTGTTTTCATGCAGAAGTCTTTAGAAAGCCTTGATATTCAGGCATAATTGCCTTTAAATAGCATATTTCTTTCGATGTTTTCCATGGGACATAATGACTATTAAAGGATAACACTACCTGTAATTGAGCCACTTAGATTGAGGTTGCGGAAAATAGATTGGAAATAGGAACTATGAACAAATTCTGAGCACAGTTCATTAAAAAAAACCTGATTATTATACATCAAATTTACAATTAAAACTATAAATAATGCAGAATAAATAAATGATTATTTCTTATATGCATATTTCAGACTTTTGATCAATATGCAGACACAGAAAAGAGGCAAAAGAGATGGAAAGCCCCTCGTCTGAGTAATGGGAATACAATGCTATTCTTACAATCCAGTTTAATTATGCAGCCTATGCAATGCTTAGCTATAAAACTGAAACTGAAGTTGTGTTGCTGAGGTTGAACCATGCAAATTGAAATCCCAATTTTGGTGAAATCGATAGAAAAAACTTCCCCTGGTAGGTACGCTGAGAGAATCTTTCAATTGGACTCCTGTACACTTGTACTGTGGTGATTTAGCTCAGCTATTTTTCAACTGGATTTATGGATGTTAAAAATACACTACTGCTTATAACACAATGCAATCTATGAAGCAAAGGAGAAACAACTTAACCCCTCTGTGCCTGCAGTATTTTCTTATAATTAACTTCCTTGTAATACCTTTATCCTCAACTGATCAGAGAACTTCTATTGCAGTTTTATCTCTGAGAACAAACAGTTTTTAATACAGAATGATATGACATCAGAAAAATATCCACAAAGAAATAGCAAKCAGCAGATAAAGGCAGCAGTTTTTATAATTTCTGCCGTGTATGTTTAATACAGTTCAAGAGCTTACAACATAGGGAATTAAAAGCTGTTTGCTTTTAATGGATGTGAAAGATGGCAAGGAAGTATCTGTAGAATTGCCATGGACTTCAGCTCAGCCACTGGAACCTGTTCCCTGGAGATGCTGGGTCAGACAGAGCAGGACCAAACTGTTCTCTAGAACTTCTAGTCACAATACTGAAATGTTGCATCAAAGCAATTTYCACTCAGTAACTGAATACGTAGGTAAAATAGACATCTGCACATCTTCCTCAAGCAACTTGCATATCCTCAGATCCGCARCAAGCACAGTAGTGTTTACAAGCCCAGAAATTTTCATGTGTCCACCGATTCTTAAATTACCTTTTCCTGTTTGAATGTGTGTATTGTCATTGAAATTGTCTAATCCCCAAGGCAGGGACTATTTCTTTGTCCTCTTTCAACAGACCCCCATATGACGACTCCATTGTACAGGATGCTAAATACTATGATAATCCAGTTAGTAAACAACKGTACCAAGTCATTTCCAGAGGCAAGGCTTAGAAACATAAAGAGARGATTTTCAGCACTGCATATTCAACTCATTTGAGCACAAGGAAAAGAACTACCTGTGTGGATTCCGAGCAATCATATTTGCATAATCCAAAAGGAAAAATCAGTAATTCCTGAATAACCTGTTGCATCAAAATCAGTTTTGACAGATAAGTGTACGGGTTGCAGTATCATTCAAAAGAAAACATCATTTGTAGACCAACTACCTAGGAACACTCATATTACATACCACATGAGAAAGGAACATACTACATCATATTCTCTCTAAACGAACATTAACAAACACTAAAAATGACAAAGTTAATAATAGAGTTCTTACAAAACACTGGCAGAAAGAAAACACATTTCAGTGGGTTAAAATAAATAATGGAATATATTCTGTTATTTAAAAACATTGAAAAAAAATCTACTTTCTCCTAGCGTTAGTCACATCAGAAATGATTATTTTTGTTCTAATTTTAATTCAGTGCACAAGACAGATATTCAAATTCCAAAGGAAGACCGCTCTCTTCAAGACCAAGCACAGAGAAAACAACACAGAACAAACCTCACAGAATACTAAGTCTTGTTCAGCTTAATAAAAAAGAAAACGCACTTGAATCACTGCATAGTTTCTGAAACTTCTCAGAGTAGCCAAGGAGGAGAGGCCAGGAGGGTTGGGAGGAATCAAGATTCTTTCATTTCTATTTTATGTTTTCTTCCTGAGATGGACAAAGAGACACTCAGAATCTGACAGACCACACAAAGAAGATAATATCTAGATAAAATTGCTCACTCTTACACGACCTGTTTTCATAGACTTCTAACAGACTGACAGAAGAGGCTGAAAGGTCCTGAGAAAACTAGGAACGAAAGGAGGGTAAGTTGGGTTGCTTGGGGTCTTCCTCCCCTGTAAACATAAAGGAAGAATGCATCAGAGTAGGAACAAGGACACAGAAAGAGGAAGGGAATACCAGCCCTGTTGCTAGGCTTGGGCAACTGCCAGGCACCGTCAGGAAATTAGGAAGGAATTTTCCCTGAAGACAAAAATAGCCTATGATAGGATTTTCAGTTCTCCTCACAGCAATCGGAGGAATAATTTTAGATTAGCACTGAGAAAAGATGATTATTGTACATTAGTCTATCAAGTGAGGGATTCTAGCATAACTTGCTGACAGCTTTCTTTTCTAGCGAGTCTCTAAGAAGATAACCGCGTGACCTGCTAGTCTCAAGAARGAAAAGACACTGAGACACTGCAAACTGAGGTATCTTCCTTTAATTAACAAGAAGTTTCTGTCGGAGAACTGAAAAGCCGCCTGCGTTTTTAGGACTAAGGTGAGGTTCGGGAAAAAAAAGAAGGCTATTATTTAACAGCAAACTAACAAAAAAGATGGTCATTTCTTCTTTTCCTCATGCTCCCATTTTAACCCCACCATTGCAAGCTTCACTGTTAAAATCCTTTCTGGAGTCTGCATGATATTGTCCTACCTGCTTAATTTTCATTGCTAGGACAGGACCTAAAACCAGTTAGTTAACGTTCAGTACCTTTTAAGCTCTCATACAGAACAGCTGAGCATGACTCAACCTACCATGCCAAGCCTCAAACCAACTACCATGGTTTTAAAAAGTGTAAAATATATGCATAAAATATATAAATTAAGGTAATATGACTGCTATGCTGCTCATTAAAAAAAAAACACTATTTTTCAAGCGAGTTTTATTATAGTTAGGCTTTGTTTTTAATCTGCATCTCCCACCAGTTACTATTTCATATCATCCAGATGAWCTTGATAAGAAAACAAGAGATCCTCTAAAGCAGGAAAGTTGTTGCATGTATATTTCCTTATATTTTTCCTTATATTTGTGTGGCTTTCTACCCTTGTGACTGAAAAAGTCATTTCAGATGTGTCATAACCATAACTTCCCATTGTTTAGCTTAGAGCTTACAGATTTGGCTTCAAATCAACTTAGCCGTAACCCTTSTTTGAAGTCCAGATGCACTTAGTGTTAAAAAAAAAAATACCTGTATACATGAGAGTATAACCTCTCATGTATAAGAATGTATTGAAAGAAACATATTGCAATTTTCTGTAAAGGTTCAGATTACAACAGCAGCTTAGGAYAGAAAAGAAAATAATACATTTTCTCTGCAAGATGCTTTTGACATAGTACTTTCCCCACTGGATTTTGATTGGGAAAAAGCTTGCAATCTTCTCTACTTACTGCACAAGCTCTTATTTTCCAACTCCTGAGGTTATTCAGCTTCAGTTATAGCTACCAAATTTCTACTGTGAAATAATAGTCAAAATTTCTTTATCACAATCTTTCAGTAAGACCCATTTCTTCTGACACTCCAGAAGGATTCAATGCCAGTATTTTTAATGTTTTGTTCTTGCTGTTGTTTTCAGAATAAGCAAAAGGAAACAGCCTTATACACACATATCCCACTGTTAGTGGGAAACGTTCTTAATGTAACTAACATCGACATATTTAGATGGCTGTGATACCAAATATCAACCTAGCTATATGCTAYGGAGTCCTGAAAATAAGAAAGAAGAGAAAGTATGGGGCATCTAGCTTTTACTAACAGTAGGTGAAAAATGTGTGTGTAGGGCTGTGTCCTTCTGGATACTCCGAAGTTTGTGTGRTTAGTCTGAAAGACTTAGTTCTGCATCTTTTTGAATTCAGGCAGAAACACTATATTGGTTATATTCTATTTTCTTAAAATTATAAATAAATCACTCATTTTCATAATAAATCAACACTCTGGAGAACAATTTCTATCTTTCCAATCTTCTGAGCCTTCCAGCTGTCAAATCCAAAGTAAGCTGTATGCCATAGCTACAGGAGAAAGAAAAAACAAAACCTTCTACCTAGATGACATCAAAGTTCAGATTAATTTGAATCCTGCTTCATCTTGAAGTTCAGACAAGTGGGGAGTTACTAGTAGCACCAAACACCTTTGAAGCTGAGGCTCCTTTCTTTGGGGACCAACTGTTACTTACGGCAGAGAACTTCCACAGTGCTTCAGGTTGTTGTAGCTGTCTTSCTCACTGTTTATGTATACTGCTATGTATCATTTCCTTGTATCAGAGGCAGCAAATGTATAGGAATTTATAGCCTTATTTGTAACCCTACTTTCATCATCAATAAAAAGACAGCACAAACTGAAATGCAGAAGGCTGACAGGCTGGCAAACATTCCCTTCTTTCAGCCCAAGTGTTGGTTGGAAACCTTTGGAGGAGCAATGACAGACACAGTTGCACAGCTAAGATCAGACTAGTTGTGTCTAATAACTCGTTGGGTGCTCTTTATTTGAATAAAGAGGGTAAATCACAGTCTAAGTGACACAAGACTCCTTTTAAGGGATGACAGAGGCCTTCTCAGTTTTCAATAAGATGAGGAAAAAAAACAGAACACACTATTAGTGTAACAGTCATTCCTTCATCATGAAAAAGAAGAATAAGGCAGTAGCAGCAGGAATCATCTATGTTCTACTTTTAACTTCTCATGCATGGGAGAAATTCAGAAATTCCCACATGAATCACAGTTATTTTATACTAGTGTGTTTCAAGTCATTTATTAGGGTGATAGTATCTGATTACCTCAGAATTAGGAGGTCAACTTCTGTAGTGACTTCTGTACATTACTGTAAATATGTAGACAATAATATTTACATATGCATAAGTAAAGCTTTTATCACATCTGGAGAAATTTGTTAATATATTAAAATGGCAAAAATTTACACTACGTTGAAATTTCAAACAATTTTGGATTTTAGGGTCAATAATATGCAATTCCACTTTTTACAGATCTATTCCAGTGATACTGAAAATGAGCATCAAATGAGCTTTTGAGGCCCACAGYGCCATTTTTACCTGTAACATGGAAGTTCTTTTGTATGTTTATATTATCACATTTCACAGCAAACTGATGCTTCAGCAGAAGCAGGAGAAACCAGCCCCATTCACTTCAAAAAGGTCTCACTATTGCTGCAGCACAGACCCTGCAAATCCAACATTAATGCTCAGAGCTCATTAAACATGAGTTACTCTGTTTCACCCCATTCTCCGTTTGCTTATGTATTTCAGAAAACTACAATGATTAATGATTTGAGAAACTATGACAAACAGATTTTGTTTACAGTTGTCCTCCTCTTCCCTCTTAATGTGAAAAATATTAAAGATACTTTAATATTCTTTGTGAATTATCTTGTAATAAAGCTTGGGAGTCGGTTGCTCAGTTTAGTCTAAAACAGGTGCCCAATTTGTGTATTTGCTCAGGYGGCTCCCACAAATTTACAGGTTTCTGCTTTTTCTATGGAAAATAAAAACATTATTTTGGTGATGCTGTGGGGCAGCCTAATAGAACTACATGTACAAGTCACCCTGCAACAACCCTCCATCCCCTACACTGGCATTTTGCCTATAGCAACAGATGGATTGCAGAGAATCTCAGGACGTCCTAATGTAAATAACATATAAAATTTTCACCGAGAGGACAGAATGCTTGTAAAAGGGTGCATATCACTGAAAAAACAGGAGTAGTAACTTTTCTTCTACTGCCTCTGTTTTCAAGGGAGTAAAGCAGACATAAAACATTCTTTATATGTCATTTGGCAGTAAAATGGCTCTGTGTCAAAGCTCTGAATTATTCTTGGTAGCAAAGAAGGAAGTGGTTGATTAAAATAAAATAAGCTTTAAGAAAGAAAAAGGAAACATTACCCTTTATCTTGATTTTTTTTATAGAAGCTACTTCAGTTTGACCTTGGCTATTTATTGACTGTGTGGACTGTGAGGAGCATAAACYGAAACATTCCTGGATGGTCTTCTGTAGCTTATAAAGTGACTGGAGTTTGGCAGTTTCAGATAGCACCAAGTAATTTTGCATATACTTTTGCATCACTTCTATTTTACAGGTATTACTATGATACACAGTGTTGTGGAGTAACACTTTATCTGTATCTTTTAAACATGCTCTTTTCTGACAGGAGAGATTTCACTTCTATCGAGATCCATCTAAATCAAAAGAACATACAGTATATCTAGAAAGAAAATATGCTGAAATTTATGATGGCCATAACAAAAGATACTTTTATTCTTAATTTCACAGTGTAAATTCAGAAAGTTGATTTCATGGTATCAACAAAATACCTTGAATATCTTGGTCGTTACCAAATAACTTGATAAGGTTAGTCATGGTTCTTTTCTAATGAAAAAAATCATATCATTTTAAATGAAAACAGAAATGCAGGAACTAAAGCAAGAGAGTTGCCAGATGAAGATTGTTCCTTGCAATCCATTCAATTGGGCATAATTTCAGAGCAATGAAAAGTCATCATCATCTGTTCAGTGATTATTTGATCAAGTTGTCTGAAACCAACTTGTTTTCAATTAGATTTAGAAATGCTGCATAGGGAAGAAAATTTTGGTAAAAATTAAGTTTTATGTAAAACTTTATTGCAAAAACTCTCCTGCCCCCCAAAAGGAATTTAGCATAGCCACTGCTCTATAAATTTGCTTTCAGTATAGTATGTTAAAGCACATATCAGAACTCTCTTGAGGTGTCGTGCTGGGAAAGCATGCTATGTATTTTCAAACAGAAAGAAAATAACTGTGTTCTAAATTACACTGTGGAAGTAACACTTCTTTCACAAATTCCCAGCAGATCACCAAAAAAAATAGTTTTGTTAACCTCCCCCACTATATATGCTTTTAGACAACACTCCAGTTGTGACTGGGTTAAGGAATACCAGATCCATGTTTAGACAACACTCCAGTTGTGACTGGGTTAAGGAATACCAGATCCATGTTTAAGTCCTTTGTGCTACAGCGACATTGATATTTAGCATAACAAAGGAATAAAGCAGACTTTTAAAAGATACAACCTTAAAAATCAGCTCTTAATATTTAAAGTAACTTGCTGCTTTTATCAACTCCTGCCCCAGCCCTTTTACTCCCAGCCTTATCTCCTCCTTCAGATTCCACAAAAAGAATCTGCAGGGGATCACACACAGTGCGACAACTGCCGGCTATCAAAAGCGTGATACCGTCTCCCTAACTTTCCTTTCTCTTGACACATGGCCAAAAGACAAAAAAATGAGGAGGGGGGAAGTGGGGGTGTCAAAAAAGGCATTACTTTAAGATCTAACTCGGTGAACTATTGAAACGAAGAGCTGGCAACAACCCTGAGCAACTCAATGCTTAAGCRTCTAATGGCTATATAGTCAACTAAMATGAAAAGCTTTTAGAAGAGTCAAACCCTTTTTGATTGCTCCAGTAATTTGCCTTTAAACACTTATGCGAACAGACAGATATGAAATAACATCATTAGGAGGTACAAATAAAGTAAGTATTTGCTCTGGAGAAGAGACGGCTCAGAGGGGATAGGATTAATATGTATAAGTTCAGGAAGGGAGCATGCAGGGAGGAAGGGGACAGGCTGTTCTCACTGGTGGCCAGCGATAGGACGAGGGGTAATGGCCACAAGCTGAAACACAAGAAGTTCYRTCTSCAGGTGAGGAGSAASTTCTTTACTGTGAGGGTGACAGAGCAGTGGAACAGGCTGCCCAGGGAGGTTGTGGAGTCTCCTACTCTGGAGGTCTTCAAAACCCGCCTGGATGCCGCCCTGTGCCACATGCTGTAGGTGTGCCTGCTTGAGCRGGAAGGTTGGACTAGATGATCTGTAGAGGTCCCTTCCAACCTTAAATATTCTGTGAATCTGTGAATCTGTGTAAGTATGGTCCAGTTTGATAAGCACAGGGAATGCTAATTATGGGGTCACATTCACCTAGAAGATGACAGCTTGCTTTCACTGTGGCCAATTTTRTTTTTACTTTTGAATTTTTAAATACTGATTACATAACACTCCACCCAAAAAATTCAGATATAGAATTSTGTATTTGACTAAACAAGTGCTGGCACTTATGTGAATCAAAGTGTTTAAATAGCAGGGCATGATTATCTGATCCAAATGGCTAGAAATTGCACTGGCAAAGCAATGTTCTGTGAGGACCGTGAAAAATTTCCCTGAGTTTTATTATTGGCCTTGATTTAGCATCAACTCAGCCAACAAACTGGCTTTCACTGAAACAGACTGCACATTTCTGGAACTACGTTTTTACTTGCAACAGGACAAGGGGAAATGGGTACAAGCTGCAAGACAGGCAGCTCCATCTCCATGTGAGGAGGAACTTCTTCACTGTGAGGGTGCCAGAGCCCTGGCACAGGCTGCCTAGGGAGGCTGTGGAGTCTCCTTCTCTGGAGATCTTCCAAACCCACCTGGATGCCGCCCTGTGCCCCGTGCTCTGGGTGTCCCTGCTGGAGCAGGAGGTTGGACTAGATGATCTCCGGAGGCCCCTTCCAACCTCAACCACTCTGTGATGCTGTGAAATTTTCTTCCTTTTTGCAGCATATTTACATTACAGAAACAACAGAGTTAATTTCAAAAGGAAAGCTTAGAAAGGAATAGCCAAAATTGCAAAACTCCTAACCCTTAGAAAACTCATATTTATTGCACAAGAAACTATACATTTGACATATCTAATTACATTATGTTCCTCTTCTAACTCATACTCATTTTTCCCCCCGCAAAATCCATAGCTGGTTTTTCCAAAAATTCAGAACGTTATCAAAAAGAGAATCAAACTTCCTTGATAATCTCCAGGAGCAATTTCCTCCAAACTACATTTGCATACTCTTCAATAAACTAAAAGGTCAAAGTCACTACAGTGGCAACATTATGTATGGCACTTCAAAAACAGTATCTTTACTAAAGCCATTTATAATGCAAGTGTTTGAGACCAAGAAAACATTGCATCCCTCTTGAAATTATAGGATTTTTTAAAAACCGTTTATAGAGTATATCAGTAATGAGTTCTTTAAGGATTTTCTGCAGATTCTCTTCAAACAGCTTTTCCACACTTTTTAAACAAACACATGTGAACCAAAAAACAAGCAGTATTCAAAAAAATAGACATCAACTAGGAGGTCTATATTTCAGTGGGAAGATTTAGCAATGCAAATTCATATTTACACATCAAATAACATACGTACATTTTCCCCTCCATTCCAAAGCTTTATTAGCTTTCCATAAGGAGAGATGGTATTTGCATGCCATGTTTGCCTATCATGATGTAGCTCCCATCTCAGCTCCATCATTTCCCCCTCTAATGAAAGTCTCTGGCTCTCCCATTTGGCATCCCATGTTGAGGATGCTGCGGATGCCCCTTCACTTCCTCTTTCCCTTATTTTCATATCCCACATGTTTTCTCATTCCCCATTCATGCAACATTTCCCTTTTCATTCCGTGGAAATAATGCTGTCCTTGCAGGTTACAAGAAGGACAAGCCAGATAGGCTGTGTTCAGAACATGACACCCTCCCAGCCTTGAATGAGAACAGTCACAGACAGCCATGACTCACGCACAGCTCCCACTGCCACAACAGACCCAGAAGGTAAAATAAGATGCGAGGCAAASTTTGAGTGATGAGTTTTGCTATGCTAGAACATGTTAATAGTTGTCATCAAACAGTTACTCAATTTTCAGACAGAGAAGGTAAAAATTGGCAGCTTTGCTAACCACAAATCAAAAACTCCACATGTCCACATCATCTTCTTTCTGGTTTCCAAATAGATCAACAAAGCAATATAAAACAGAGGATGCATAGTAGTCCTGTGGCACAATATCAGTACAAATTTATTGTAAGTATCAAATCCAAATCTATATTTCAATTTTCAGTTCTATTTTTAGATATAGAAATATTTTGTCTTTAATTTTAAAATATATTTCAGGACTTCCAAAGCCAGAGACAGAAACTGTTCTGGCTCAAACTAGTGAATAAGTGCAAGAATTCATCTTGTAGATAAAATGTGAATCTGTTTGACATGTCTTCCTGGAAAGCTGAGTTTCAGAAAAGGATGAATGTGTTGCCTGGAATTTGTTTTCTGTTGCTAAGACACTTCCAAATAGCTGTTAGTGCTAAAGACTAGACTTACTGTTCCAGTTAAGACAATTCTTCTACTGATTAAATGAATGTGGAGTTCTCTCTCAATAACTCTTACTAAAAGAAATGAAAGAAATAAAGACCTATTAATCAATGATTCAATCAGCTTGCTCTGCCATTCCAGTAAAAGTTTTTGATGCTTTAAAATATTTGAAGCTAAGCCAAATATTACTCCCTACCAGTGTGAGTTTGATCGAACGAAGAGCATTAGAACTAACAGCACAAACAGGCAGCAGACAAGATTCCAATTTGTTAATCTTTGGAGAATATGTAAAAAGGAAGTGTAAARTCATGTTTTTCAGGTACGACACTGACTCCTACCCCACTGACCCCAGCTGGAAAGGGTCTTGTTCCCATTTCACAAGGAAGTGTCTCCCCTATTTCAACCGACTCCCTGTTGAAGGAACTGCAGTTTAGCATCACCTGCACATGACAGGTGACCCTCTTGTACTCAGGAACTACCCCATGGGGAATTTCAGAGGAAAACAGTTCTTTCTTGCTGTGGTTTTGTTTAGGAATGTCACTTCCTTGCAAGTCTTCACCAGCAGCTACCATTAAGACTGCCACAAGCCCACACGCTGTTTCAGATCTACTTGCCAACTCACGTGCAACTAAAGAAAAGCATCCATCGAATTCCTCCCACTTACCTAAGAAACTAAGTTGATATTTAAATACTTTTTTGTGAACAAACATGAAGTTTTAAGAGACATAACAGTAATAATATCGGTATTTTTAAAATTCCTATTATTAAACAAACTTGCATCAAAATTCAATGCATTTACTCATACACAGTCATTTGTTCAGACATTCCCAATGACTCCACATCYAAATGAGGCAGAACCCAATACACCATGCAAGCAGGGAGGCACATAAGCAAGTCGGAGAGCACTAGAATAGTAGCATATTGTGCTTAAGCTGAACAAGACAGGCATTATTTCCTTGAACTCTCCGCAACCCCAGTGACAGTTGTGAAGTGACTGGGGAAAGAGTTCCCATTAACATAAAAATTCAGAGTCTACTGGAGAAAAGCAGCTTTATGGAAAACAGCAGCACTGAAGAAAGACTATGCAGAGCAGGAACAGAGTCCAGCACAGTGAAAGCTTCCTACCCTGAAATACTCCCAGGAAAGGCTGACTCAGAGCAAGTCAACCACCATTTAAGGAATAGAATCTGAAGGCTGATTTAAGTCATTTTATTTAAAAAAAAAAAGTTTGTCCAGTATACCCAAAATACAGTAGGCTTTAAGTAATATTATTTGTAACTATGTATTTCCATTGTGGTTGAATATTACTTAGATTATGGTAAGAATTAAGTTCTTATCTAATTTAGATGCATAGATTAATTCTCTATTGCAAAAACCCTACAAAAACACCAGAAATCAACATTTAGAAATTGTGAAATACTCACATAAGAGGGTTAAAAAAAAGTCTTATCTATTTTGGCCATCATCAATACTTAATGATAGTATACATTATAACAGAAATAGATATTAGACCACATCTGAAGATGATGGTAGAGAAAGCACAGCCATAATCCTACAGGTAGCTGAAAAAATTATAATTTACACTGCCCTGCTAAAAAAAAGTGATATAAATCTACACAGGAACAGAATGGGCAAGCAATTGAGATAACGTGAGATTGTAGTGAAGCTGGAACTGGTGAGCTGTTTGAAACACTCATGTAGGGAAGCATTTTGAAGAGATTACTAAGACTGGAAAATCATCTTACTTGCATTTTAAGTCATTTAGGAAGCCACAAAAAAAAATACAGAACGAGGACAAAACCCTCTTCATACTTATGTATAAAAATAACTCCCCCAAAAAGATATCGAAATGAATATGACCTGTGCATAACATAGGAGGAAGAGGAAAAAGGGATAAAAGAGGATTAGCTTGCCAGATGAAATCATGATGATGTAAAGAACATAAAAAAGAAATTCATGAAAGGATTTGAGAGAGGACACAAAATGTCAAACTCTCCGCATTACATTTGAGAAAGGTGAAAGATCTAGCATGTTATGTTGAAAAGAAAGAGAAACTAACAGACAGATCAAGTACAGAGACAAGGAAGTAGATGACAGAAGCATATGCAGTGCTTTTCTGGAAATGATTGCTTTCAGAGAAGGAATGAATACCTCCAGAGAGACCACATATGTGGTTAACTGGAAGATTATTTTTAACATGAAACAGTATCAAAACCAGATGTCTTCTGATTCAATTAATGAGGAGTTTTCAAAACCATTGAATAAAGGCAGCAGCATGTACATTATAGAATCAGTATATGAAGTGAGAATGATGCACTGCAGAGATGCAGCCATGGCCTGCATGCAGACACATCTGTCCTGCCTGTCAGGGCACTCTTTGGAARGGAGGACAGGAGCCACTTGTGCTCAACCTAAAGCAACCCCTCACCTCCAAACCATCCCCATTAGAGCTCTTCGAGCGCGGGATACCCACGAACGCCTTCTTCTAGGCTRTGAAACAAGGCAATTTTACAACATTCTGTAACTGAAAAGATAAGGAAACATCYGTTTACCTTGTGCTTTGCGATACTTCTGCAAACTACACAGGAAAACAGGTCCAAAGAAGCTATTTTAGTAAAATCTTTTCAGTAAAGTGATCAATACATCCAGAGCCAGCCRGTTCTGTAACAAAAACCTACTGTGTAAAAAGAATAGAGCATGAAGAGWACCAAAATCTCAGAGGCTGCTGTCTGCAAATCACCACAGTTATCAGTGGTTGAAGTGTGACAGTAAAGAAATGGTAAGAGTAAAGAAAATTTGGTCAGTTAATAAAGTACCTTCTGCTTTAACAGTCCAAGCAAACAAGTATTGAGAAAGGAAGAAGAAAAAAGAGAGAGAAAAAGGAGAGGCACAAGAAGGTAAAGTAATCATATAAGCTTCAAAAGAAAATAGCTTTAATAAGACAGACAAACGAAGCACTATCCAATCATTCTAAACTAAAATTATTATTTCCTTGCTTCTTTCTAGTGCCCAAATCATTTTTGTGGTTCTTCTATCCAGGGACTGCGCAAACACGACTCAGGTGGGAAGGTGCATGTTTCCCATGTGCCTAACATGTGCCTACAGCAGACACACATGCACATTCCAGCACGGCCAGGCAGCGCACAAGCTCCAGTTGTGCCGCTTGGTCAAAGAGCCTCTTTAGCAGCCCCAGGGATTAAGCACAGGTTGTCTTTTTGCTTTACTGCAGCAAAGAGAAGCAGCTCACACACAGTTATCCCAAGAAAGGGACAAGAGACAGGAAGGGCAGACAGAGAAAAACAGAGCAGAGGGAAACAGCCCATCCTGTCACCGGTCCTCCACCACAGCCCATTAAGTTTAAGGACAACATTGGAGCTGGTACAAGGCATCGATTTCTCTGCCCACAGGATTAAACAAACAAAAAACAAAAACCCACCTTTCTAGTTGTTTATTATCACTCAGAACCAAAGTAGATTTTAAAATAATAATAATAGTTTTAAACTAACCAGATGAGGGAAAGCTCAATACTGCATCATCCATTTTGGCTGGATATTCACCAAAAAGTGAGACAAGAGAAGACCTTATGAAAAAGATTTTCCTCAGATAAAACTCCCTTTTCATCGCAGAACTCCAAGATGCCACAATCTCCTAAGAATGTTTCACACACAAAGGTTTAAGTCTTGTATGTCCTTCTGTCTCACCAGAATATTCACTGAAATTTGTTTTCCTGAGACCTTCCTAAAATAACTACCTTTGAACAATCCCCTATTACAAATAATACTTACATTCAAATCTCCAAGAACTAAAAGGAAGATTTCAAATTTACTGCATGATGGCTTTATATATTTAGAAATTAACAAACTTTTTCTGCAGAAAGTTATTAAATATACCCTCTATTAGAGATGGATCAGCATATGTATCTAAGTTTTTAATTTTTGCATCAAAAATAGAGCCACAGGTGTAACTTCTGTAGGGTTCATCGTTTCCGTAGACTTGCAGCGGCTCTGCTGGCAAGTGTCGCAACGTTCCTCTGTGTTAAAGTGTATGTGGTTTTAAAATTGTACCTTAGCACAATTTTATCAAACCAGGAAGGCTCAAAGTTTCCAACAATGAAATTATTACTTCAGTGTGTAATTCTAGAAGCCATCTACACAATACCTCATAGTAAAGCACATTTAAAAAAAAAACACAACGAAGACCTCACTGAATGAATGTTATTCTACTTTCCTTTGTGAGCTTAGTAACAAAAAACCAACAAGTGCAATAGGAAAATAAGCTCAAAATCAAACCACCTTCTAATTTCAAAATATATACTTCTCAACTACAGTATAAGTTCAGCTTGTAGTGAATTTTATCATTTTTATATGCTCATAGTTACAGCAGACTTCCTTAAAGAAGGACTCCGCTAACAAAAAAAGAAAAAKCTTAAACTGAAAATAGATTTCATTTTAATTGCATCAATTTCAGTACCCTGGTGTTAGGCATCAGCCCCAACAACTTAGTATACTGGTAATAAACCAATGAAGGAAAATGTCTCCTTTTTATTTATTCCAATAAATGGAAATTTTAGTCACAACCCCTCATGATTGCATATTCTAAACTGCTCCTTCAAGAAAAGCAAGTATATTAAACACTCATTTTTATTGCATATTTTAAGAATAGCATTTCAAGGTCAAACTCTATCAAATGCCAAATAAGGAACCAACATTACCTTGCTAAACCTAAAGTAGCATAAAGGCTGGCTGCCCTGGAGAGCCAACTAGCTGAAATGCATGCAGCTGTCATATAATGCACACTCTTCCTCCTCCTCAAACAAAGCTCCCAACTGCCAAATGTAATCTAATAATTAGCATATGTAAAGCAAAAGGGTTAGACTATGACATCAGTTTATCTGCCTCTTCGAAAACAGTTTTGAATTAAACCCTACAGCCCAGCCCAACCTTCAAAATTCTAGACAAATCCTGCCAAAGAGAAAAGAATAGCAAAGGTCACAGAAATCAGTGTGCTCTAAAATTTAAAATTAAAAGTTATTTCTAATCATTCTCTTCTTAAAAAAGAAAACAAAATTTAAGAAATCTTTTCAGAAAAACATGTAAAAAGAGTTGAAAGTCAAAATGGCATATTTCATACCTGACTTTTAAGCATGATGAAAATGAGGAGGAGAAAGATTTAATATCGTTAAGTCACAGAAATTAACTATTGCTGAATGGTGCTCCGGAGCCAGCTGAAAAATAGACAAGCCAAAGAAGAAATACGTGGTTTAACTAAGCTGTCGGTCCCCAGACATAATTAGCTGTTACCATCATTAACAGTAATTCTAAAATCTCCAGAAGACAAATGCCAAAAGGGAAGAAATAGCTAAAGTCCCTCTTTCCGTTGAGATTGTTAGT
The DNA here is from genome assembly GCF_003342845.1 of Nothoprocta perdicaria. Lineage (NCBI taxonomy): Eukaryota > Metazoa > Chordata > Aves > Tinamiformes > Tinamidae > Nothoprocta > Nothoprocta perdicaria. Next base: position 2,185,875 of record NW_020456298.1, read on the forward strand.
TTATGGGCTTAAAAAATACAAAAATGGAAGCGTGTTCCTAACCGTCTCACTTGGAAATAACCACTTCAAAAAATATTCAAACTGAGTTCATTAAAAATAAAAATAAATAAATAAGCAAAACTTTGCTGCCACTTTGATCTTTGATCAGCGTTTGCTGCCATATGCCCTGCCCAGAGCTGTTCTAGGTAGTTCATTTCACCGGTGTTAAAAATAAGAAACATTTTGAGAAATTTCAAGGAAAATCTTCCTGCTTTTTTTTTTTTTTTTCCCCCCCTCTCTCCTTGTAGGCACAACCCTTCCCCATTCACCTCCCTCTATCAGCAATAAAATCAATCAGGACAACCATGTACAGGCAGAAAGGAGCTGCAGTGAAGGATGTGGGGAAACCTCCTTTCCCTCTCCTCGCCCGCYGGCTGCATCCCCGGGTGCACAGTCCATTCATAAGGAGGAATTTGATGAAGCAGCAGATCAGGTTACTAGGCTGAATAACAACCGTGGGAAAACAATACAGGGAAAAATAATTTAAAAAAAAAACAACAGGTATGAATTATTACATATTATCAAGAGCAAAACAGTAGCTTATTAGAGGGCTAACAAGGACAGACTGAGCCCTTGCRAGTGCTGTTTTTGCAAGGAGATGCCCTCCTCCTCACCCCCCCTGCAAGCAGGCAGGGCTCGGAGTGTGCCGGGTTAATAACCAGACCAAGCAGCCGCCGGGAGATTATTTTAAGCTGTCTGCATTTTTTAGATAGGGAGTGGATGTGACAGGCTACCCAAGAAAAGACCAAATATAACAAAAGGTCATCTGTATCGCATTATCAATATTTTAAGTCTAAAAAATACTGAAAATAAGCACTCAGATATTTCATGGACATAGTAAAAATATTGCAACTTAACCAGTTTCACTAAATTGGTACAATCAGTTATATTAGCTAATACTATTTCACCCTAAAAAATGCATCTAAAACCTCATTTTTTTCCTATTCAAAAGGTAATGAGTTGAGCCTGAAAAAATATACCYGATGTCTACAAAGCTCACTAACCAAGGGAAAAATGACATAAGCATCATCTCTACAACCTGCTGAAGAAAGAACTACAAGCAACTTCAACATTTTAATTCATGCAATTTGTCCATCTGCTTTAGCTTATTTTCCTACTTGGGAAGTGCATATTAACTTCTTCCCTTTTCCTATTAAATTTCTCTCCCTATATATTTTTCAAGTTGTTTTATTTTCTCAATTTCTTACCTTCCCTATCCTGTCACATATTCTGTTCTGAAGCCTATCTTTCCTAGCTGCATAGCTCTTCTAACAAACCCTTACCACCAGAAGCAAGCTCTTAGGATATGTTTTTGACCTATTCTTCAATTTAACTTCAATTTAACTTCAAAGTACAGATCATGAGCTGAAGAAAGAGACTTCTGCTAAGATAATTCATTATAGTCCTTTGCTTTGTATGAAAGGGCAATATACATCTCTCACTTTACTGAAATAAATAAGATTATATTAAGTAATAGATTAAGATGGTATACATCTGACATATACATTTCTGACAACTATCTGCCAATTACTCCTATTGGTTGTTTCTTCTCAGCTCTTAACACACACAAGGGGTGCATATGCCTTCTCCTCAATGGCAAAACACATAGTACATTTCTTGAGGCCTAAAAAAAAGGCTTTAGACTAGTTGCTCCCAACTTCTCATCCTCCCTTCCCTTCTAATTTCCATCACACTGCAACTCTTAATCTTTAATCATCTTTTCTTACACACAGTACTCCTCCTCTTTCCCATGCAACCTCCAAAAYGATCAACACAAAAACAGGGGCTCCCATTTTATTAACTCTCACAGTACTGCATCTGCTTTTAATTCTGAAGATCCTCCCTAGTAAGGGGTGCATTAACAGGTGACTAACCAATGATAATTTGAGGGCCAAACTCTTCTCAGCCAGTAACAGGACAAGGGTTAAWGGGTACAAATTGAAACAGGCAGTTCCATCTCCATGTGATGAAGAACTTCTTCACTGTGAGGGTGACAGAGCCCTGGAACAGGCTGCCCAGGGAGGTTGTGGAGTCTGTTTGGAGACACTCAAAGCCTGTGCAACCAGGGTGGAAAGGCCAACTTTGCTACACAAATTGCCTCAAAACCGAGTAATTTACTCACAAATCACAGAACTSACTCTAGATGTGTGGTTCCTAGGAAGAGTGCTTAAAGTACCATTCTACTTCATTCCTCCACATCTCCTCCACTCTATTTCCATAGTTCTATTATAGTAACCATTTCAGTCATGCATTGTAGAGTTCACTCTTCATTCTTAACTTCTCCCAGCAATTCCATCTATATCATTACCTGTGTTTATCACATGTTACTACATGCAAGAAAAAAAGAGACCACGCCAAAGATGTCTACACTGAAAAAGCAGAAAAGTCAATGTCTGCTTATGTAGGAAATAATACCACGCAAAGCAAGTGCAGTGCCTTTTTTCCTCATATTAGAAAAATTATTATTCTCATTTAATGTTTATTTAATGCCCTTGTATAAAGGCATATTTCGGATCTATACCAGTCCTCAAAAAAAAAAAAGGAATGTTCTAAAATGTTACTATTCTTACTGTTAAACAGCAGAATCAGGACTTCACACGTAGCTTGCTYGCTAATGTGCATGGCTTACTGACCTTTATTATTAATTCTATCACCACCGTGACAACACCTACAACCCTAGAAGCAGTCCTTTTCTTCAGCCACTCATGACTACAGCACAATTGCTTCTCATCCTATTTAAAGGACTTGGTTTAGAACACATCTCCATTTAAAACGGATTTAAATTACACAAAAGGTATAATTTAAATCTGCTTCAATATATAATCATGTATGTGTCAAAATGCATGTTAGCAATACTCCTTAAGCCACTTTAATTTCTGAATATACAGTTTTCATTTCATTAAAGAAAGTTTCTAAACTTTAGAAGCTAAAGTCTTTTTCCCCAAACGGCAACTGGCCTAAAAATCTTCCTAGATATTTTGGGTCTTCTCAGTCCTCAAAAACCAACCTTTGCTTGCCAGTTCCTTCACTGCTACACGGCATTTTGTGATTGTTAACACATACAAACTTTAAATATTTATGCCTTTTTAGCCTTTTTATTCTCTAAAAAAATGGTTAGCAGGGCTTAACTTTCTTCTGCAATAACACCCTCGATTTTCCTCAATAAGAAAATTAGCTGCTGTCAACAATTTGTTCTTCTTTGTGACAGAAAAAGGATAAATCCTTATATTCTACCATACACTTTAGGTTTATGTATTTCAAAAATAGTATTACGATAAGATTTAATAATGCAATTACAATTTTAAGTAAAGCATGGAGAAATATCTACATAAATACTGTAGGGGAATATATGGAACATGGAACAAAAAAAAGAACAAAAATCAATGTGCATTAGCTCGTGGATGAGCAAACCAGATGCTTCTTCTCCCAGCTGTAAATAGAAATATTGCTTGTGCTATATATCTTGCAAGTTATGAAAGAAAAAAACCAATGCACTTGATTAATATACCTCCACATGAAGGATTAGGCATCTGTTCTGTATTCTATTCTCCTTGCAGCACTGCTGTATCACAAGTGCTGTTAGTCTAACCCACAAAAGAGAACAAAACAGAAGAAGGCTTGAATTGTTTTTTCAGCTTCTTCTGATTTTCTTTAAGTAGCTTCTGTGTCTTCTCTAATTATACAGCCAAAAGGCAAAGCAAGCACWAAGCTAGCAGAAGCCATCACACAATACTAGTGCAGCTTTATTAGCTTAAGTTCTCTTTTCCTACATAATTAGCACTATTCAAATGCAGATACTTTTGACAACCTGTAATACAAAATAGGCTACAATATTGTCCTCTCAATCTGACTATTTCCCAAGCAAAAGCATAGCTCCATTCAGCCAAAGCATCAGATCGGTATGTATATATGTACATAAAAACACTCTGCATATATGAAAAGTAGTAGTTAAGTCTTTCAAAGATAYAGTTTACACTGCCGTTATTATAGCAGGCCTTTATCATGCCCGGTAATACATGAGYTGGCATATGAGATGAGATTAAGGGGCAGAACTGACCACTTACTGAGAATGCAGCCCTCGATGAAAACAGGAAAGAAACGGATGTGAGCAGAGAAAGTCATTTAAAAACAGGGAAGCTGAGACAAGTATTATTAAGCACCCGCCTAGGGGAACTGTGGAGCACTAAGGGCAGAGGGGCTCAGGTGGCTGGACTGAAAGTTCATTTTTGCTTCTTGCATCAAGGCCTAAGCCAGCCAGGTTAAGCCACTGACAGGGAAGGTCCCGTTTTCAGATTCTCTTACATCTGTGGTTCTCTGAATAGACTGACAAACCTGTACAGAATCCAAAAGCAGATATCCTCATGGAAGTCTCTAAATGCATAATACGTTCTACATGCCTCCTCCCACCCAAAAAAATCAATTCTTCTTCCAGAAGATTTTTTTTATCATGGAAACAATGCGTCATCAGAAATGAAAATTATGATTCAGGTATGAAGCTACCATACTGGGGGAAAAAAAAAGCACAAGCTGTGGCTGCAAAGTAGAAGTTATCTTCAAGCCTCATTGGGAACAGCTGGGATATTCTGGAAGGAGAGGCCTGTGCTGCGTCTTCAGCATCGACAAGTACTTTGCAAGCAGCTGCTGTCAGAAATTCTGTCCCTGCTCTGCTCCGACTCCCACGTCTGGCTGCCTGGCCAGTCAGGTGTCTCGGGTTCATTATGGGACCAGCATGACAATAACCGGCTTGGGCAGAAGAAAGCTCTTGCTTGAGACCTGCCAGCCCTAGCCAGAGAAACTGCTGTCAGCACCGCTAGCACAATGGAAATTAGTATGGTCCCCCCATTGAAATGTTTCTTTTTTCATGATCGAAAGATGGGATAGGAATACATTAGAATAGGAATATATTAGGAAAAAAGGGCTTATATTAAAAAAGAAATGGCAGGAAATGCAAGTGTCTGACTAGCTTCGGTAATAATCTTTTCCACTGCTCTTGGGTAACAGAACATGCAGCAGCAGAATATTTTATTTACTGGTGAAGGACAGTGCTGTTTTTAAAAAAAAAAAGAAAAAAGGACTAGAATGACTACAATAAGAATATCAACTCTAATTTATTTTATTTAGAGTTTATTTGATATAACCTCTTTATAATGCTATATATACAGATAAGCTTAACATAGGTAACATTTCAATTACAATAATCACCAAAAAAACGCTAAAATAGAGCAGTGTGCGCAAGTTTTTATTAGTGTTCATTAATTCTGTATATRCTACTATTCTCTTACACTTTTATTTTCCGCTTTTAGTTTTGGAAAAGATCATGTAAATCCATCATCTGGACCACAAGCAACTAAATACAGATCAGAGCTAGGTCAGTCTCACACAGTTATACAAAACATACTTCCCACTATTTAGTGGCATCAATAAGACAATATTCATTTCTTCAAATGAGAGTAGGCATAGTGCATACTTACAACACCTGATTGTGGCCGGATTATTGGATATACTAACTTAAATTCAGAATAACTCTCTCTCCACATATACATAAATACAGCATATTTCACTCTAGATTATATTATGYTTACATATATTGAAAGTAAATGGTTTCTCCAGAAACTCCCAAAAAGTATTCAGCTATTCAGGTCTAACAAATTACTGATTTGTTCACTGTGCTGCAGGGAGTGCGTCACCGTAAGACCACACTAATGTTCTCTGCTCACTGCGTGGCAYATCTAAGCTTGAGCCCTATGTCAGAATCATAGCGCTGTTCATTCAAATTAGATCAAGTAGTTTAAAGAGCTATAGGAGACCTGAGCCTCTTAATTCCTATTAAAGAAAATATYGAAGTGTCATTATCAACTGCATTCTCACAGTCTTCTGCAGAGTAATCAGCCTTTACAAAAATCAGCCTTTACTAGCTGTCAAGCTAGCGTCCATTTCTGGTCATATCATCTCTCTTCCAGAGAAAGACCAAGCTATGATTTATAAATCACCAAAATTGCAAATTTATTTTTCTTTACCCAGCTCGCTAGGAAATGGGACCATCCTGTATAACAACAACTACATAACATAAGCTGCTTCCATGTGATTGAACCATACTCTCAAATTTCAATGCAAGGTTATTTCCCAAATAACAGATTTCAAAAGACTAAATTTCACACTTGTACACTTACCCATTGAAATGACCCTTTTCACAGTTTCTAGATTCTTAAAGCCAGTAAACACCAGCTGCCAGTTTGTTTAAAAGATGGGGCAATACTAGATAAACACTAAAAATATATTTTGACAGAGCTTAGAAATATTCTTACCTTTGGTTAGAAGGATTTCAAAGGATGACAACTTGACTCACTTTTTTCCTAGTATCTGTAAAATGGAGACACCTGCAAGTCAAATGAGAAAGATTCAGACACTTTTTTTAGGTGAACTTGCATACTTATAATATGGAAGTTGAAATCAAAACCAAAATCTTAAATGATCATTCATTTAAATTGAGAATCTTCTAACATACATGGCAATACAACACCACAAAACACACAAAGCTATAAAACTCAGCACAGTATAGTAGGCATCACTTCATGTGTGGCAAGAGGTTATTTATAGCTGTCATCTATGAAGGTTGCTGGCAATTCCCAGAAAAGGCTTGGCTTGGAGCAGAAGCAGCAGAATCAAATTTTTAAAAGCAAGTAGATAACTCAAAATAATAGTTAACAGTACAAATATCAGAAGTGGTTTTGTTTTTAAATAAAATATTGGTTTATATTTCATAAACTCGACTTTTTTTTGAACAGTAGTCTGTACCTAGTCAAGCTCTTAGGTCACAAGTTAAATGGAGGATTTGGGACCAAACTGAAGCAACACCCTGCTTTGATTTCAGCAACTAATATAGTTGCCAAGCATTTCTCAGGGTCAAGACTAAAGTGATTAAATGGATTTTGCTGATTATTTCCACTGCAAAAAATAAATTCAATTTAACTTCCTATAACTTCCAATATTCCCAGCACAATAGGCTGATCTCTGTAAAGGCACTTTTCCTTCCTTTCATACAGAAAATATCCTGTAAACAGCCTATTTCCCACTCTAAGTGACTGCTTTTGTTTACAGGAAGGAAAGGCAACAGAAACCTTGCCATGCAACAGTGAGAGCTAAAAGTTTTGTTTCATTTCCCCCATGCAGGTGTTTCAGACRTGAAATCTATTGTAACTCCTCATTTCAGATCGAAAACATGCTGCTTCTTTTCAAAACACAGACCAAGGAGTAGAAAACAATGGGGATAAGGAAGYGAGGCAAAACAAAACCTCATGTGCTATACGTAAGCTCAGTGTGATTTTTTCTTAGTTCTGTATGAGACATAGACAAAACTCAAAGCAACGAGCAAAATGTAAAGAAATAGCATAGACTCGAGGGAACTACAAAGCAGCAGTCAAGTGATACTCATTTAATCCAGCCTGCTGATGCAGTAAATCTTSTTCCCAGCGCTACGTGCCCGGCCCTGCGCCTCCCCAATGGATGCGGTGCCAGACTCCAGGTAACTGGCTGAGCACAGTAGGGAGAAGGGCCTTGGAATCCCAGGGGGCTCAATGGCCAAACACCCATCTCCCACCTCCAAGTGACAGGAAGACACCTGGCAGGACTGGGTGGGCCAAATATAATTTGATGGCCATTGCATGAACCACACTGTTTTCATCAAAACTTTTTTATTGAAACACTCAGTGACTTCAAATGTTRAAAGAAAAAGAGCTTTCTCAACTGTCATGTTACACCACCAGTGACCTGCGGCAACGAGTTACATCACATAGTCTGAATACTTAAAAGAAAGGATTTGCTAATTAAGGGCAATTAATTACACAGCAGTGCTAATTTGAGAAGCAATATCCGTTAAGCTTTTGTCTGCTTAAGTCTCAGATTGACTCAGATTGACTGCTGAGCAGAGCTGTTTATGGAACSTGCTGAGCTAGTGATAATTTCCGAGGATCCCGTCTCCACGATGAATACACAGCACTGGCTACGAACACGCAGGGTGGCCAGGGTGTAACACACTGGTGGGCCACTCTGCGGTACAAGCACCAACATAAATAGGTTATCTTTAGAGGTTTTTTTTAAAATATACACTCACTACATAACCATAGCCAAATTCTGAACGAAAAGTCAGCTATCCCTACTCTTTACATTGTTCCCTCACTGCTCATCATTTCAACTACATGTCTTCCTACAAATGTGCGATTTACATGTAATTAAGTCATTTTCAAGAAAAGGTTATAAACAGAGCGAAACTTTTATTATTTATATTTTCAACATGCTACCTCATACATTGATATTCTAATATTTAGTGTGAACACATCTTTGTGCCCACCTTTATTTTCCTTCTGTGAAACAAAGCTCAGTTTTGGGCCCTTCYTCCTTCACAGCACTTCATTCTGGCCACGGAGCACTAGCATGTAACGATCAGCACAACAAAGCCAGCTTTAAACCACGTCAATTCCGGCCCTGCGAAACACCATGCTGGGACCACAAGTTACAGAAAATGCAGTAGATGACCCAGCCACCTTCTGATATCTTCTGTCACCTCTCACTGTGAGCATCTTYGCTGCTTCTCTAGTCTCTGCCAGAAATAGCTCAGCATTTAGTCCTCACTCACATATATTTTTACTTTGCATTTTCCCAGACTTCATTAAAGATATGACAAGGTAAATAAATGAACATGGCTTGGTATAACCACAGYAAGGTTGAGTATCACATCACAAAATCAAACAGGAGGGCTCTCAACCTCCCTGTATTTTCTGTGTATAGCAATAGGAATTTTGCAGCAACTTTGATAAAACTAAACAAAAAAAGAAGGCATGAAAATGTAAATGCTGAAAAAATAATGATGGATATGAGTTACCAGCCTAGAATTAAAGTTTCAGGACAGACGCCATTGACAGGATCCACACTAAAACAAATGAAAAAAGTCAGCAGGAAGAGAAGGTAGCTCCTGACAATTTCAAATCATCTGTAAGAGGACAGTAGGCATCCAATTTAGGGTAATTACTTAAAAGCAGCAAAGACACCAAAAATTAGTCAGAATTCATAAAATGAATATGAAATAAACCTACCTAAATGGCAATTTCAAAGATGAAATTTTCTATGCTATTCCTGCAGGGCTGCTCAACATTTTATTTGCCAATAACTTTTCTCCGGGCTGAATAATGTTTTTGAGCGCATTTGGGGGAATACCATTTGGGAATGCCTCACTGTGTTTAGAATATTTTTGGCAGTGCTGTTATTTTCCAAATAAAAATGCAAGCCACAATCACTTTAGAAAGTGGTAATAAAATGAAGAGGATAGAGAATGAGCAAAACCTAAGCAGATGTAGATAACGTTTTAAGAGTTGCTAGAACTCGTAAAATTCTTAAGTTCTTAGAAGTTCAAGTTCTTAAAAACTGCTGTTCTGGTGCCAGCACAACTACTTAAGTATAAGACTAAGAGCTCAGCCTCTGAACCAAAACCAAAGCAAGACAAACCCTCACTCATTAAGCTTCACTTGCTTCTAGGAAGAAGCCTGGACAAGCAGGATCACAAGCACATCAATCTACCCTCTCCTGCCTGGCCAAGATTGTTTCCCTCTTCCCCCAGGTCAAGAAATTTTGTTTGTTTTGTGCTTTTAGGTCAGTAGAAGGCTACACCCAAGAAATGCTGACAACTTAGCAAGAATGCTGGGACTGGCYTGCAGATCTCTATTTCTTGTTTCAACAGTGATTGTCAGCTACAGGAGTATGGGTTTATTTTAAATAAGTCTGTAACAGGTCCTTAAAACAAAATGGGTAGGYTGTTGCTTTTTACTGACAGGAGAAAGATCAAGTTTGCACGTTTAAGGTGCATCTGTATTCCCTCTGCACTCACAAGGATAATAAGAATAAACAACCTAAAGGACTATCAAATATATTCCGGAGTTTGAGGGCAGCTGAATAATTTTGTGGGCCTATTCTTTGTTCCCCAGCATAGGGAAAAAATAGTGCCGAGAGCTGATCTCTAAAACAAAGACGTACTTTAAAACTGTCAGTGAACTTACAAAGCATCCAGAAAAGCCCAGATTAGAGACCTTGGCATTGTGCTGGGGGAAACACTAGATAACCTCACAGGCATCAGATTTGGCTGTAGAAAGATAAAAATCAGACTGGGATGGTGGGAGTAAATCCGGGCTCTGGCTTCTTTGCTTTTGTGCCCAAAGTGACAGCTGAAAAGAGTCCGTATGAGCTATGCAGAACAGTGACAGTCCTGCACAAAGACGGCCTCGCTTCACAACTTTGTTTTCTTCATATATCACTCCATCCCAAAAGCCAGTATTAAGTTTTCTGACAGATCTTTTYTTGTTCTCTTAAAGCCATAGGTTAGGCCTTTCAGAACAGTTAGTCAGTTGTGAACTCCTACGCAAGTTTCCATCTTCTCAAAAACTGCTTTAAATATAATGACAGAAATATGCACATACACACTTGTGGAAAGAAAGACACACCAAGTAAGCTTGGCTTGACTTAACATAGAATTTAAATACTYAGCTATTCTATTCAAAATACCAGGAATTACAGAATTTACATATGGATTTCTCTCTATAGTAGTTAAAGGATATCCAGGGATGAACTAAAGGGATTTTTGATGTAAGTGGAAAAAAAATGCTACCTAAATTCATCTGATAAAGCTCTTAACATCTAAAAATAAAGCTAGACTTTTTTTTTCCAAGGGAGACAATTATATTAATCTAACAAATTGAGAGCATTCTGAAACTGTGTATATATGATATATACAAATATTTTCATTTTCTCTATGCATTTCTATTCACTTGATTTTCTCCTTTTGCCTCCATTTAGGGRCATCTTGAAGGTGACAGATATCTCAGTTGTTTGTGCAGTGTACATAAATACAGTGAAGTAGACATACTAGCCCATTAGTTTGACGATTAATCCCATAAAACATAACCTTACACCTTGTTAGCTCTTAAATGTGAGTATTTTCAACTCTTCTAGTAAGATAAAAGTACTTGGTCGACTTGCCTTTTCCACACTGGTAGTTTGTAAGCTTTACAAATTGTTCATCTTTTATTAAAAAATATTATCAACAGTCTAGTGGTTACAGCAGTCACATGGGAACAGGGAAGGGAGTGGAAAAAGAACAACAAAAAAAGAAGGAAAATGGAACCTCTAATCCAATATCAGGGCTTTTATAAAAACTTTCGAAGACACTGCAGAATATACTTGCCAACTGCGGACTTTGCAAGGATGAGACAAGATGTTTGCTAAAAACATATATATATGTTTATATATATAAACTTATATACAGAGGAATATTAAAATACAAATACACACACATMCCAACCATGCAATTTTACAGGAGACAAAACCTCAGATATTTCAAAATATTGATGACATATGGAGCCCAGGAGGCTTTTYTCATCATAATATATGAATACCACACTATTTTAATGATTCATCCACATGAAGAAAGGTGCTAGCCTTGCAGATATGAATAGAAACACAAAGAAGCCAAGATCTGTATTCTAAACAAGTATTTACGTATTCAAATTCCACTGGCTTAGGAATAAACAAGACAAAGACAAAAACAATCATTGCTTTGGTGACCCATAGGTGGACATCCTGGTCTTCAGAACCCCTTGCAAATGTTTTATTTCCTCTAACTGATGAGGCAGAAAATCACTTGAAGTCCAAGCAGCCTGAAAGGGCAGATCATTTTCTGTACATGCAGAACACCACTATCTGCTCCTGTGCCACGGGCCCGTAAGAAAAATAAGGGGGGTTCTGTTCCAGAGGCCAGCAAGGGGTGCAAGAGACAAAAATGAGCACAGAACAAGGGACAATTCGAGTTCTATTGAAGAATGAAAGACTGAATGTGGGAGGAGAATATTAGAATAGAAATTATGTTAATACAGCTCAAGAAAAAAATGAATTCTAAGCACTTTTTTTTTAAACTTATTGCCAAGAAGGTTGAAGGCCATAAGCATTTCATTAGAAGCTCAAGGTTTAGATTTCATAATATCTCGTAACTGCAGGGCTTTACTGTGGTCAGCTCAACTGTGAGAATTTCTATATTATTGCTATAAATCAACTGGGCTACTGACAATTAGCTGCAATTGTGTCACAGTGTTTCTACCCAAGATTCTCTCTCCAAAAAGCTCAGGACAGTATTTCCTATTACCTTATTGCCAGATACATAACTCCATGAAGATTTGAAAAAAAAAATGTGAATAATTAACACTAAACTTGGGAGGGCCAGAGGAGGAAACACTGTTTTTGTCAGATAAAACCAGAACATTTGAAAGCTAGAGGAAGCAGAGGTGTTTAAATATCTTCTCCAAAGAAGAGGCGATAAAAAAAGAACTTCCTGACAAGTGAATGAAAAGCGCAGATCTCTTAAACAGCCTCTTCTGAAGTCACCAGAGGCTGAACAGAGACCCTCACTGGGGCAGCAAGTGCTCTCCTCCCTCCTCATTCCCCATCCCCTGGCTCAGCCCCCTTCTACCTCATCCAACAATCTATGAGTTAAGGAAAGAAATCACTAAAAAATTAATATGTGTAGGCAAAATATATTGTCCTTCCCCACCCTCCCCCCAAAAAATGTTAGCAGTGAGAATAGTCTCCTATTTTTATACCCCTCTGTTCTCTACATTTTAGATTTTAGAATGAAATTGTCTACAGAGCCTCTCCATTAGCTATCTTCCCATTTGTGCTCTTTAGTTGAGTTCCATGAAAGAGAAAGCAGGAGAAAAAGCAGAAGTCACTTAAAATATATTTTTTCTTGTTGCATTGAAAAAAATAAAATTTTCCATCTTACTTCATACTGTGAGAATTTCAAAGTACTGTGAACAGTTCTTTGGAAACAAAAATTTTTCATTGCGTGTCACCCAAGTTTGATGACTACTTTATCTTTTCTCATAATTTAATGAGAGGCTTCTGTTTGGCAAACAATCTTAACTTCTCTATCTGCCTTTTTCCTTCCCCCCATGGTAACTTTCTTCCAAATTACTCAATGTTCCCTGATCTCTTTCACATGAGCAACAGTGCTGATGCACAGGCAAAAAGAGCCAATATCACAAAAAGATACTGTTGTAAGCAACAGAAATTCATGGCTAAAACAAAATACTCTTTGTGTGAAAAACAGACTGCAAACTTCCTAGCAGCTTACAAAATAGCCGTACTGCATCTAGGAAGTTTTTCCCCAATATTCTTTGACAGTTTGCCGAAACATACTCCAAAAGAAAGCATCAGCTTGTGTGAGCAATGTTCTTAGACATTCTCCATGAACATTTACCAGTTTGGAAGTAGTCATACTCACTCACAGTGCTACACAATTTGTCTCAGAGCCTTGAAAATATCTAACAAATGCAGTATTCAAAGGTACATTTGGGGGAATATGCTGTGCCTTGTATCATTTCTCTGTAGACTAGAAAAAGGCTGCTTCATAAACATTAAATGGTCTATAAAATAACAAAAATGCTCTTTACAACCACCAAGTGCAAAGGCAGCAGAGGAACTTTCTCATGGACCAGCTCATATTTCTTAAAGAGATTATTAGCTCACTGTTTCAACTACAAAAGATAAAGAGGGTCTTCTTAGACCACACTTCTGACACAAATGCAACACCCTAACTTCTGTGGCACTCATTTAATGTCAAATAATGCTCTCAAAATTAAAGACCAGACCTTAGGAAACCTTGCAGGTGGATATATATTTGACCTGGAACAATCATTCTCTAAGGTGATGACCTTTAAGGCAAAAAAACAGCAGCCTACATAGCAGGCTTCGTGAACTGAGATTAAGTATTACGGCAGAAGAAGGAGGCTAGTTATGCAGAAGATAGAAATGTATGTATTTTTTCCATCCCAAGGAGGAAGTTAAAAAAATAAAAATAAAAAAGGCAAAAAAAGGCAAACTAGGTGCTGTTGATGGCACGCTTTTAAGCCTCTAATACATCCATTCTCAATTATGTTTCCTTAGCAATGTATCTTTTTAAGTACCCTTCCTGTTGAGCAGCTAATCTCAGGTTACTCGATTCTACCTCAGCGTGCTGATAAAGATGCACACACAATATTTTTAATACTCCTGTTCAAATCCCTCAAAGTTGGAGACAAATTTGACTTCCTAAATTCTTGGAAATAAGTGTTTACTCCGTGAGCTTCATTCCCTTTTGCTATTTACTTTCTTCTCTCATATATACTTTCTTGTCTCTTCATATGCAGCTTAAGTTTTAGTAAAGCTTCTTACTCTCATCCATATTGTTTTTAATTTTCCCATAAATTATCTTGTATGGCATTCCAAGTTGAAATGCACAGTTTGTGCAAACAGCAACATTTGTTTTTCAGGTTAGTTTTATCAGAAAGGCCTATAGCTGGCATTCTCTAAAACTGCTCCATCAGGCAAGCCAAAACTTTGCTCAGTGGGAAGAGCAGGAGATTAATTTGAAAAGCTCAGTCCTGTCCTGAAAATAAAGTGCTAATGGGCACACATTTAAACCCACTAATGAATGGAAATCGTGAGTAAGTGTAACCTAAGAAACAGTCAAAAGCTTCCAAAGAAAAATAAGACTCACTGCTCCCTGCAACATGAAGAACTGGGCCAATTCTTCAGCACAGCACAATTTATGTTGTTTTCTTCTAGCAGACATCTGTAAGACTTCTGTTGAGTTGTGTGGAATTATTTTAATACAATTTTTAGAGGGGAAGTAAACACATTTACAGAAGGCAGAGCCCGAGTCTGTACCCATGAAAGGGGACTCTCGTTTGAGAGCTGCCCGCTGCAGGCCGCGGCCTGGCAGCCATTTGGAGGTCTGTGCTGCCCCACGGCCCTGGCAGCCGAGCAGGCACTAGCCTCGGGCACAGGCCGAGCGCCATCGGCCGCATGTCTGAACACAGAGCGGGTGAAAGAAGCTCCAGTTTCACCGCTATCTATAAATAAGCTATCTTTTTTAAAAGATTACATTTAACATGACATTTTAATAGTGAAAATGCAGTTTCTTAGATAAAGCATTGTACATATTACTTAAATACCACCTTCAACTTTAATAAACTTAATAAACTTTTAGAGTTAACTTAATAATAAATAAAACTAATAAAATAATAAAACTAATAATAAAAGTAACTTAATAGACCTTAATAAAACATGAAGTACCCTCCTGAACCAGTCTCCTGACTGTCCAGTACAGTCTTTTCTACCTCTYGTATTATTTTCCTATCTATATTCTTTTATAAACAGTTAACGTCATTTCCTGTGTCATTCTTCCTCCCATGTTTAACACCTCTCCATGTTGAAACTCAGGGAGTCCTTAAAACAATGAATAGACAGGAAAACAGAAACTCTCCAAAGACTTAATGATTCCACATTGATTTCCAGAAAGGTCTTTGCCCAAAAATTCCTTCCTTTAGCTACTGTTAAGGATGGGCAGTACGCCATATCACTGCTACTTTATTTTAAATTACTGTACTGTCACTGTTTGGTGCACTCGGATGCATTTAGGAATTCAGCGAGAGCTGCTGCTCCAGCTGCATTCCTTCAGGCTTCACAGAGTGGCTGCCTCTGGAGGAAGCTGCACTAAGATTCTCTAGACCAGTTCATCAACAATGTCCCCAAAAAAATCTGTGTTTACAACTTAGAATGAACAGGGTATCTGATAGAGAGCCCTGGTGAAAATAGGACAAAAAACTGCCCTGAAAAAAGAAATTAGATCTAAAACTAYTCAGTAGATGAAATCAAAGATCACTCCTGGAATTGGTCTTACTTCATATTCTCAGTAATGGSCTCAACACAAAAAGTCAAAGTCTGGAGACAACAAAGTTGAGGGTTGCTGCCATTGCAGAGAAAGGTCAAAATACAATAGAGAAAGCACAAAGTGAGCTGAGCTTTCAAGAACAATAATATTCCACATTTATCTTATGTGCTAAGTCATTTACCCAGGGTCTACAGCAGAAAGTTTTCATCAGTCTAGTAAGTTCATCGGCCTAAAACAACAGGAGAGCAACCATGACATTGTACCCAACATGAGGGCGCAACTGAACCATTACGTAAGACACCAGTGTCACATATCTCAGGAGGCATCACGGAAGRTATTTCCAGTAGAGATGAAGCTTTAACATCACTGTATCAATCACAAACAAGACGTGACTTAGCATACCACAAAAGTTCTTCCTAGCCATGTCAGAAACATAAGAAASGTCTTTGGTGCCCAGTTATCTTACTTTATACGAAGAAACTAAATGTTCAGCTTGTTTGAAGGTCAGAGAGCATGCTGTCTACAAGTATTAGGGAAGGAAGGATGGAAGGAAGAAAACATTTAGACAAAATAAGAATATTGTTAAAGATGAAAAATGGACAGTGAAGTATCTTACCACGTATTCYACATACAACCTAGTAGAAAATTCTGCTTCTCAATAAGGTATGTCCCTGGAACAGCCTCTTTACAAGTGTGTGAAAGGAGAAAGCAAAATAAAAACAAAACCTGTTCAATTCAAAATCGRGTGCAACTGATGTAGGAAAGAGATCAATTTTCTATACCAACATGATTAGAAAAGAACAAAGTAATAGATTTTAGCATGTTGATACTTCCCACATTTGGTTCAATTCAGGACAACAGTTTCAGGCTAGGGCTGTCAACTTGAATCAAAAGACTGAGGTATGAGCCTCAAAATTCAGCAGTTTTGCAAATCTATAGATTTTACCAAGTTAAAATTTTAGTGCATTTTCTTAAATTTACAGCTTGATAGGAGGTCAGAGTGAGCTTCTCCAAATCCACTCCAGCACCATCCAAAAGGATAACAAATAAAGATTCCTTCTCACCTCTTGGAAAAAAATAATCTTCAGAACACAGAGTAGTAAACCTCTCTGACAACTGTGTCATGTTTACTTCAGCTATAAAGAATTTTACCCTAAAGGAAATTCTTTCCATCCCCTTTCCTCTTTGTTATGTTTAGCTCAGCACACCTTCTATTGACTTCTTCATATTGAAGCTGAACGTTATATAAAATCCTGAAGTTTAAAATACTTATTGAAGTAGTACATAAAAAAAACAAAGCAGGGATCTGAATACCAAGCTGGGAGGTTTTTGTTGTTGTTGTTCTGGTCTTCTGGTTCATGCTTTGCTAAGCACAGAAATATTCAATAATATAATTACTCTGAAAGTTGGATGAGCAAGAACAAGCATTGCTTCAATCTTCTGAGGTTCTGCTGGCTCTTGTTTATAGGTAATGAAGTTAACAAGTAAGACTAAACGTAACAAGGTGCAAGAAAAAGCTGTTTACAGAGCTGAACCACTTTAATTCTGATTTTAAAATAATTTGACAAGTCTCAACGTATTTTTTTCAACTCTCTACATCTTTTTTCCAGCCATATGGATAACTCTTGTAAGTATTATCAAAAGTTTCACAATTCTAAAATTAGTAGTCAGTGCAAAAGAATTAAATGCAAATGTAGCTTTGACTGGCTGAGAGCCAGTTTCAAACTCAAAYTGTCCCGCTCTTTCTAACAGTAAAACAATCTTTTGGAAGAAGGCCAGTCAATAGCTCAATAGATGTTCACACATTCAAATTCTAGCATTGCTATTCATGTTTTAAAATTCAGTGACAAGGTGAGCAAAGTATATCTGAAGCAAAACCTGAAGAGATGCTACTTTCTTGAAGTGCTTAGTCTTTTGTTGAGTAAAAGACTGTAGTCATAAAATATGTAACTGCCAGTAAGTTATTTAGAAATTCRTGTCAAGTGGTTTAACCAAAGAATATACAAGTACATAATATTCTAGTTCTTAGGCATAAAGAAGATTTTTCTATTATGATGACAGGTTCTTTTACTTATAAACCAGAAACATAGTACAGTAAAATATCCACTAAAATTCTAAATTATTAGACCAATCATCAAAAATCATGAAATTTTCATAAAATAATCTATATCGGAAGGCATCTCATGGCATCTAGTCCAGCTTCACACTCAAAGCACTGAATTCAGACCAATCAGACTACAGCTTTTCCAGTCTGGTCTTCAAAAATTCCAAGGATGGAGATTCCACAAGCCCCTCAGGGCTACCTGCTCCTATTTCTCAATGTCCTCAGAGTGATTTTTCCCCCCCTGCAATGCCAAGAACTTCTCCAGTTTTAGCTTATGATCTGCTTCCTGTCCTCCTGCCATGCACTTCTTCAAAGGACCCATGCCTGTCTTAAGCTTCACAAGGACACTACTAGGTCTCCCCCAAGCCTTCTGTTGTGCAGGCAGTGCAGACCAAGATCCCCCAGTGTCTCCTCATGTGCTCCAGACCCTCATCTAGGTGGCTCTTGCCTGGACTCACTGCAGTTTAATCACTGTCTCTCGTGTATCTGGGGAACCAAAACTGGCAGTAACATTTCCAGTATGGTATAACRAGGGCTTAGCAGAGGAGAGTAAATGCCTCCCTTGACCAGCCGACAGCTCACCTCTGTTCATGAAGCAGAGCACGTCGTCGGCCTCCTTCCCTGGCCGGGCRCGCTGCTAACTTGGGCCCAGCAGGACACCCAGGTCCTTTTCAGCGTTCACTGACCTCTTGCAAGACCTTTTTATTTACTATTCAGGCAAGAACACAATTGCTCCGGTTTTATTCCTTTTGAGGAACACAGAAATAAARAGGAATGTGCTTATGCATAAAATAAAGAGGTTTAAAATTGCAGAAGCTGTAAAYATATTCTAATAGAAGAAATATTAATTTTACCACTCAATCTGGGAAATCTGGAGAGCTATCCCTCTCATACATGAATTATGCGGACCATAACAAAGCAGAGTTACTCAAACAAAAGAGCAAGTCCTTTATCATTTGAATCGATCAAGGGTTCATAGAAGGCTGTGGCATGTTGACCTCTATTAAAGGGATTTATTAATGGTTTTCCAGATGAGCAAAAGCTTCACACTGTAAAGCGCAGGTGACCAGGAGTCTGGAGAGCACTTGCTSATATTCAGTGAAGAACAGTTAGCTTCCTGGAGTGGATTTTCCAACTCCCCCACCCACTGCTAAGTCACAAAGAGAAAGATCTAAGATATTTTAGCAGTCTCTTGTTATTACTTTTCCACGCAGTGACTGCTATAGCTGCCAAAAGGAACTCATACAATTGTACAAAGAGATGTGGTTCAGAGTTGGCAAGTAAAGGAAAGAGGTTCTCAAGAACCCCTTTAAGTTGCAAGTTTGAACACCTCAGACCTACAGGCATACTGAATGAGCAGGAATGCTGACATATTTGGGTACAGTCTACATAAGAAAAATAAGTGCCCATTATACATATATTTTCCCAGGGGAAAGGAAGGTTAGTATGCATGCAGGTAAATATTCTGTGTGAACTTGATACTTTCACAGGTGCAGGGCAAGGCAGGTATTCAGCTGAGCAGGCATACAGAGAKGCAGTTTGTATGCACTTTAACTGGTGCAAGAGTACACTCTTAAACTTTTAGTATTAATACTGAGATACATATTTAACWATACACAAATGCAGCTGTAAAGCTTAAAGTAAAAACAAAACCCTTTACAAAATACAGTATCCATTTGCTACGGACCAGCGTGATGGAAAGAATCTCTTTTTAAGACTTACTGTCTAAGGAAATAAGGCTTATATAATCAYGCAGTATAACTCCACCCTCACCCTCAAGATTTGAGCTTGCTGCTTGACTCAGCAACATTTCATAGGAAGACAGAGTTTCCAGGGTAATTAAGCTCTCAGAGACATCATAGAAAAATTACACAACCACAGGGAAGAGGCACSAAGTAGTGGAGAAACACTGACAGTAGCAAAGTCAGAGCTCAGAAGCTCATGGATTACCAAAGTACTGCTTGCCCTTCATTCAGAAAGCTCCACTCACAGTAATAATTTCAGGCATCCAGGGTAAGAAACTAACAAAAGCCAAGGACCTCGGAAACCCTCTGCTTTAACAGTAACAATCTCACCTCATCTAGAAAAATTGGTTGAAGCCCAGTTGATATTTGTCAGTTTTTTTTTTTTTTTTTAATAGCTCCCTGAGCAACCCCATCTAGAGCTCTTGATAAGCTCAGAGAAACTCATTTATCATATTTCCTTCTATTAGCAAACTAGTCAAGTCCTACAATGCAAGACAAATGGAAATGAGCCAGCCTGATTCATGCATTGTTACTGGTTATATTGATGACTAGTCACTCTACCTCATCTCATCATCTTTAAAAATAATCACTTCAAAACTTCAAATATTTTCCTAATCAAACCAGCCTTATGCAATTAAGACAAATGTACAAATATACAAGAAAAAGATTGAGGATTGGGTAAGAGGACGCAAGAAGCAGAGGAGTCTAGTGGGAGAAAGCTACAAGCTCTTGACCTACTGGTTGATCTCAAAAAAAGGCAGTCAGGTAAAGCAGAAAAAAACATTTTGAACATTTACAAACTCTCCCAAAAGCTTCTAGTTCTGTCAAACAGATTCCACAATTGAACACAGATGCCCATACGTCCCAGCTAAAATACTCTGCGAATGAACATTTGTTCCAGTTCTCTGGAAAAGGAATTTGAAACAGAAGATTACTGGTTTGATAAAAACTATTTTAACCTTTTAAGGATGTCACTTCATTGACAAATAACAGATCAACCCTGATCAAAGAGCTTTAAGATCAGCCTTATATCAGCAATATAAAGGAAACTGTGGAAGTACCACGTGAAGTTCCATGCGTTACCTGATTTTAAAAAATAAAACTTTCTTTGAAGATATTTGGTAGCTTTCCCCATATAGTACTGCTTACTGAACATCCCAACAATTCTTCCRCTCCAGGACATACCAAACTAAAAGATATTTCACCTGAAATTACTTCATATAAAAAGACCACATACAGAGAGCACGTTTTTAGCAACTTAGAACTTTTTGTTCTTTTTCCATTTACCATCTAATACAGAACAGTATTTTTTTCCAACTGGCAATGCTAAAGTAATTAGTGTATAGCTTATCACTGAACACCAAATTCATAAGACGTTTCTGTGGAAGACGTAACGAAATATGCTAATAGAAATTCCCTGGAGTTTCATTTGTTAGTTTTCCAGTGTCAAACAGAAACAAACTGACATAACACAGCCCTTCAACTAATTCCTACCTTGTCTCAACTCGGAGCATATGCTCCATACCRTCAAACATAAAACATTTTTCTTTGTATCTCTGATGGAAGAGAGCAGGGAAATAATGACAATACYGCTGAGAAAATAGGGCACGGGTTTGTAAATACAATGGCTTGTTTTGCATTAGTCCAATGAACAAAATTATTCTCGCAGTGGGTTTGTATTCATCACCAATTAGAGTTTTTACATGACAAACGCAGAGCACGCTGCTCAGCCCCAATCACAGCTGGCAGTCCCTGCAGCCCCGCRTCGCAAGGCAGTTACTCACATGTGAAACAGCAACTTGCGCTGATCGAGAGAGGAGAAAAATAATCCCCAAAACACAAGGAGGAATCACAGAATGTTCAAGGTTGGAAGGGACCTCTAGAGATCCTCTAGTCCAACCCCCCTGCTCCAGCAGGGACACCCAGGGCACAGGGCGGCTTCCAGGAGGGTCTAAAAGAGCTCCAGAGAAGGAGACTCCACAGCCTCCCTGGGCAGCCTGTGCCAGGGCTATGGCACCCTCACTGTGAAGAAGTTCCTTCTCACATGGAGATGGAGTTGCCTGTGTTGCAACTTACACCCATTATCCCTTGTCCTGTCATYGGCCACCACTGAGAAGAGCTTGGCCCCTTCCTCCCTACATTCCCCCTTCATGAACATGTTAATCAGATCCCCTCTCAGCCTTCTCTTCTCCCGGCTAAACAGGCCCAACTCACTCCTCATACGGGAGATGTTCCAGGCCCTTAATCATCTTTGTCGCTCTCCGCTGGACCCTCTCTAGAAGCTCCAGGGATACATACAACAGAATAATAATATTCTGTTGTTCTGATGGCTCACAAAGCAAGAAAGAGCCTTATTTTACTAGAGCACAACAGCACAAGTAGCTGCTGGGTCGAGCAGCCGGGTTGCGCCCAGCGCGGGGCCAAGGGCGCAGGACGGGCCAAGCATCCGCTTTCTGCTGAGATCCAGRGGAATACAAAGGGGCACTCGTTCTGTTGAAGGTGCTTGAGGTATCTACAGGAGGAAGTCACATTTCTGAACCAAAAGGCACAGATAAAAGCAACAAGAGAGGAAAAGTTTCCATTAAGTGACTTGCAGTGAAAAACAAAACAGGATGACGGACTGAGGGAAGGCCTCCTCCACTGAATGCCAAGCAGAATTGCTTTTCCAAGGCAGAGTTGTTAACTGCATTAACTGCAGGATTCCCTCTTACTCCTTCAATGAAAAGAAAAACATAGTAGTGTAAATATTTTAATAATATGTATATTTAATGTCTATAAAAAGCTTTTTTCTGTCCTTATTTCCCTTAGCTGCCACCCAGTTTCCATACTCTAATTTACCAGGAGTATTGACTGAAAGAACCGTAAAATCCCACACGAAATATAAAAGGAGTATTCTAAAAGTGAGCTAGAATCTCCTCTCCATCTCAGACACAGAGCAAAAAAAGACCAGAAAAATGAGGTTGTTCAACACACACACTAGGTTTTAGAAAAATATCCTAATTCCATTTGAATTAATTTGCCATTGAACCTTTTGTATTCTCAGAGTATTTTTCCTTACAGTACCTAAMCAAATGGATTTGTAATCTGTTGTGTAACCTGTGCATCAGTTTTATAACTTTACCATAGATTACATGAGGTTTAAAACAGAGGTCGGTGGCCTGGATGAGAAACGGAAGCAAAAACTGTTGATTTACAGCTTTCTGTGTCCTCTAATACAAATTCCATCAAATCATTTTCATATATATTTCTGAAAAGATCTATTTCAAACTGCTTCCTACGCCAAAGCCTCCTTAGAACGTAGCAGGCAGCTGTTATCACAATCCACTGCCACTGTGCCCACAAGAATTGGGAGTGGGGAAAAAGCAGAGAGGAAGGAGAAAAGGGCAAATAGTGCTGGGAGGATTATCCAAATGTCTGCGGAGTTCAACGGGCCACCCTGCAGGGACCAGGGCAACAAATAAAGATGTTATGTAAGAAAAGTTTTGAAGTCACTGGCAAACTGCAAGCCCCGTGTTCAGAATTTCATTGGCACATCTGAAATTTGCACAGCTGCTGAGAAGGAGGCAAAGTCATGACGGCTTCAGCTCCTCCCAATCACTGCACAACTTCCTTCCTCTCCTCCAGGCTCCCTCTGGATCCTCTTACCCTCCAAAACAGATTCCGTGTCTTCCTACGTGACTTCTCATAGCCTTCCAGCAAAGCTTTTGAGCAAAGTGAATACGTGCCAGTGTCCCACAGAAGGCAGCATTGCCAATTAATGGGAACTAWAACAAATGCCTTTCAAGCATCTACTATTCTTAAAAAGCATCAGATTGATTAAAGTTGCCTCCTTGCAGATTCAAAAAGATGGGACAACATCTGCTTATATTTATTAAGWGTTCAAAAGATTATCTCCATAAAGATTTGGGGCATATTTTAAATGAGATCTTTAATAATGTATGAACTGATCATTATTTAAAAATTCCAGAAAATGAGTACCCAACTGCTCATGTAATCACATATTCATGACCAAACAAGAGCCTACAAAGGTCCTAATAATAACCASAGTGCAAGATAATCCCAATGACAGGTCTACCTGCTGCTGTCCTGTCTAGCTGGGGAGGGAAAGAGCATCATGAATTGCAATAATTCTTCAGTTCCTTCAGTTATGCCTAAACATGGTGTTAAACCTGGCGTCAGGGCTTCAACATAAAGGAACAAAAGGACAGAATCCCTAGTGTTTAACTGATATGGTCAAAATAAATCAGGTGTTTAACACTTTTTTTTCTCGGTTTATTTTTTTTAAAAGTGTATTTTTAATATTTGTAATGAACAGTCCTATGGCAGCATATCTCTGAATGTTCTAAGAAATTAATTTTCTTGGTTCAACCTTCATGAAAAAAAATTGTTTAAAGTACATTAAAAAGTGAATCTTACTTTTCCATCTACAATATAAAATGTCTTCATAAATTCTTATGAGTAGCTGAACTTGGTAAACAATTTTCCCAATAATTCCCCAAATAATCCAGGCAGAAAAAAATGGGAATTAAAAAAAAAAAATGGTGAGGGGCACCCCTAGCCCCAACAGTTCGATCTGTTCAAATTATAAGAGAATATAAATTYTCCTAAATATAGAGAAATTGAATGACTCATTAATATTTAATTTTTTTAAGCTTATAAGCAGTAATGTTCTAAGGAGCCAGATACATACTGGGCTACCTAACAGCGCAAATTCTGACTTTTCATACCATCCTGCACTGTACGAAACAAACAGAGTCATCTCCAGTTTCATTCACTGATTCAAAAGCCAGCTTGCCCAATCAGTAGCCAGTCTGAGCATAAGCACAGTATGCAAATAAAGCATTTTAAACTGCAGAGCAAAAACTGCATTCAAAGAGGCAGCCCATTCATCAAGSCAGGACTCCATCTCGGGCTGTCAATACATCATCCCGGTGACTAACATGAGAAACCAGATAACCCAGYGCCCCACCCTCTTCCCACAACCATCTGCAACTGGGATCTTGTATTTTCACAAGAACACAGCATTTCTCACTCGCTATTAGCRAGCTAGATCACACACCTGCAAAAGCTGTGAACCAAGTGAACGTATTTTAACATCCAGCCACCTGAACRTAATCTTAATCCCAGTCCGGGCGAGGAGGGATTGCTGATGTGCTGCTGCAGACAGAACTGCTGCTCTGCACGTAAAAGCCTAAGTGCAATGCCTGACTAACASAGCCAATATGAAGCTGAAAGTGAAAAAAGAAAAAAGGAACTGCCTCAGTTCACTTGCAAAGGTCATCRGACTGCAGGAGAAAGGGACGGCCGGGGCTGCTCTGCCTTCTGGTTTGCTTAGCGCCTCCTCTCGCTCTCTAAACCTGCAATTGTGCCGCACACTGTGCTTAAGGAAGGAGGTAGGTTGTTACATGTCTTTAATAAAAAGCCTACATTATCCTGCTTGGAGGAAAATGGAACAGAAACCTCTAAAAATATTCTGATTTGCATACTAAGCRAATTCCAGATACAAAGAATGGAGGGTTCGTCTAACTGTAGGTTTCACATTATAGCCTCGGTGTGTATGAGTGTCACGGACGTCGATTGATCCAGCATCCAACATTCCTCCCCGGGACACGCAGGCTCCGTGGGAGCTGGGCCGGCCGCCTGCGGGGCACGCACAGCCCGCACAATGGATCCGGAGGCCWCTCCCGTGATCCTGCTTCTCTGCGTGCTACATAAATTATACATCAACTGTTGTGGAGCTTAAGTGGTGCTTAAATATCCATAATGCATTATATTTCCAGATGATTTGGACATTCTCGCATCAATAATAAAAGATACTTCAAGGATTAGATTTAAGACTGTTTTTCTAGACATGCTACCACAAGAGACAAGAAGCAAGAACAGGGGCAAACAGAGTATTTCACTCAGTCCACTCATAATTTGARGAAAAGCATGAAAAATACTTTGCATCAGGCCTAGGCACATTCATACATTCACTGGGCTGTGGTACATTGTTTCTCAAAGCCCAAAACACATCGTTCTATAACAGTCAGGTGGAGAATGAGGGGAAAAATAGCTGACCAAGCATATTTTAAATATGCCGTGGTCCTCTTCTCAACGAAGACCATTCTGTCAAAGTAAGTAGTAACAGACCAAACCATTGTTCCATCCCGTTTAAAAACATCCCTTCCCATCCAGCTGCCTTCCTTTAAAACAACCTAAATATTTCTCAGAACTATCTTCCAACTAAACAAACTTGCACTGGATATTGGGCGTACGCAGATAAAACCATTCCTATAAACAGTAAGAAGCAGCGACAAAAATAATGAAAGCAAACTTTAAATTCTGCTCTGGCCTAACCAGCGACGAAGAAGGTGGTTTAATATTCACGGCAAGGAAAAAACACAGACAAATGGGGAAYGCTGGGCTGCAGGGGCAGATTAGAGGCCGTCCCTCTCCCTCCCTGGGATAAGCAAGCCATCTAGCGTCGGCTTCGGGAAGCGGGAACGGCACACAAAAGAGTTTCGGGGCAATCTGCACGCGCAGTTCCCTTTAACTTTGCAAGTCCGCCGCATCCTAAGTAACAAGGCTAGTTTCTGCCGGAAAAGCGAGCCTGAGAGCCAACGCTCCCGCGACCAACGCGCTGCCACAAGCCGGCACCGGGCGCCGAACCCGCGGCCCGACCCACTTGGCAGCCACGTCCGAAACGGGCGGGCTCCGGGGCCGCCTTTGTGCGGGCGGGCGGCCGGCGCTGCGCTCGCGGACGCGCCGTCCACGCGCGGCCCCGCAGCCCGGGCACGGGGGCAACGCGGCTGCAGCAGGAAGACACGAGAGCTCAGAGCCTCCCCGCGCCGTCACACGCCCCGTGGCGCCCCTTGCGCTGCCCGCGGCCACGAAGCGGCCCCGCGGGGACGCCCTGCGCGGAGCAACTTCCCCGGCAGGTGCCCGCAGCCCTCGGCGACTCACGTCTCTCTCCTGTCCCCTTCTCCCGAGCGCGGAGCGCTCTGCCCGGCCCCCGTCCCGCGCCGTGCGCCGCTCCTCACCTGCTGCGGCTGCGCTCGCTGCGGCTGCTGCTCCCGCCGCGGGATCCCCATCGCCGCCCGCCTCCCCGCGCGCGCGCCCCGCTCTGCTCCGCGGGGCCGTGAAGGGAACGGGAGCGCCCGCTGGGACCGGCTGGGACGCCGCCGCCGCCGCCGCC
>NW_020456298.1:2213112-2283909 GCF_003342845.1 Nothoprocta perdicaria
GGGCGGGCGCCGCGCTGCCTCTGCAGGCGCGAGCGCCGCGGTGTCGCCAGCGGTACCGACGCAGGCGGCGCGGGGCCCTCGTCCCGAGCCCGCGCACCTCGTCCGCCCGCCTGCAAGCCCCCGGACAAGGCCGCCCGCGGCCGTCAGCGCCAGCAGCCGTTAGCGCCAGGAGCCGTTAGCGCCAACGGCCGCTGCGCGTGGCGCTGGCGCTGCCCCGCGGGGAGTCCGCGGTGTGACCCTAAGAGAAGCGCTGTGCAGCCGCTGGAAACCAGCCCCCCCGAGCCCCGCAGGGCTTCTCCCGCCTCGTGGGCTTCGCTGCCCTCCCTCAGTGCCTGCCCTTCCCGCCCCCGGCCCAAAGCCAAGGCACCTGTGGTGTTCAGGGCGCCGAGCCCAGGGCTGCCCTCCCTCTGGCCGYACTGCCCTGAGCACCCCGAGTTTGCCTGCCCAAAGAGCCGCTCGGGAGGGCTCCTCCCCGAGCCAAAGTCCGCTCCCGAGTTTGAATTTCCCTGCCTGTGCCCCGTGGGCCGGCTCTGCAAGGGGCCGCAGTGGCAAGGCTCACCTCCACRCAGAGGGTGCGACACGGGAGATGCTATCGTGACCCGCGTGGCTGCTCCCATCTGCTACCCCAAATTACAAGTCCTGCCAGGGCGCTGCAGCTAAAGCCTCCTCCTGCAGCGCCCGCACAAGCAACTCGAGACTCTCTCCTTTCCTCTGGCCCTCCCTTGCTCGCTCTCCCCTCCGCCCGCGCCCACCGTGCAGCCTGTGTGGCTTTCTGGTCCTACCAGTTGGCTCAGCCCTGGGGAGCAGGCTCCATGTTGACAATTATTCYCCGGCCTCATAAGCTGCTCCCCACTGCCTGCCCTGTGCTGGAAACACGCTGGGATGCAGTGGGAAGCAGCTGCCAGGTGCGCGGCGAGATCCAAAGCACCCAGGGCAGGCTGGAGTTGGGTTATTATGCTTAACTGCTCCTTTAATATGCCTCAAGAAATAGCGTTCACATTTGTAAACGTAAGCACAGATTCATGCAGGCTTATTAGTAGAAGGAAATTTCCATGTCATCATTAAAAGCACTAGCAAACATCACGTACGTTATTAGAGCTAAGATGCCTTCTCGAGTGTTATAGTTTTAGCTAAAAACATTTGGGGATATTATTATTTCTAAGCAAAATCACTAGTACAGTTAGACTATCTCTGTACTAAAGTAAGCTCACAGAAATAATATTATTATTCTCCTGTCAAAGAGCCTTGGAAAAAAATATACTGCAAGTGAAGGAAGCAATCTATTTTCCCAGTATGACCTTGTTATAAACAGCGTCCTTTTTGTAAGGATCATTYCTGTAAAACCTAGCCTGGGTAACGTCAATGGAAAGATAAGGGATTAAGGGAGATGTAAGCGTACACAAAGTACGGTAGTCAGGACTTTTTTTTTTTTGTAATTTCTCTACTCTCCAGTGTTCATTACCATAGTGCTCTGGCTGCGTATTTCAACGAGTCTCTTTTACTCTGAGCACCAGCTGCCTCTCTCGAGTTTAGACTTTCCGCAGCAGTTACTGAATTTGCTCTCCTTTCTGTCATTCACATTCTCCTCCACATGTCTTGTTCTGCAGTAAAACTGCATCACTAGGAAAACTGCCCTCCAGGATCTTGACTTTCTCAAGATCTCTTTGTAGAAAGAATTCTCACAACTCCTACCTGGTTCTTCTCCTTTTTGCTCCTTTTTTTTTTTTTTTTTCTCTCTCTCTCTTTTCAACCTACCCTCACCTGCTCCATATCATGTCATTCCCTGTGGCTCTTCTCCTCGCTCCGCGCCATCATTAATATCCCCCACTTGAAAAACGTGCGCGAATATCAAGCTACACAAAACGCTCTTGATCAAATTCCGTTCTCGGTACTACCACTCTGGTGCATCAGAGCGGCATTTGATCCCCCATGCGTTAGGATGGGGCCCTGCCAAGCCCCACGGGTGAATCCTCCCCGCGGCATCGCAGCGTGTGGCCTTGCAGCCCGCCCCACGGCACGAACTCACCACAACAGGGGAGATGTTTTGCAGCAGGGGTGGGTGTGCAGCCCTTTAGGAGCATCCCCTCGAGCAAGGCGCCAGCCACCACTAGGTGTCCCCTGCCCGTTGAGCCTGTTTATTCTGTTCTGCTAAACTTGCCTGTTTCAGGYCTCACCTGCCTCTGCTCTGGCTGCTCTTCTGCTCGCTATATCGGTAGTGTGGCTAACTCGTTCTTTTGTAATCCTGGCCAGGTTTCACGGGCAAACTTACGAAGCTGGTACAGTGCTACATGAAGGGTAACAGAGCTGCAGCATTTTGCATGTTAAGAACAGTATTTGCATTTACTTCTTGGGTTTTTCTTTTTAAAGACTCATTTCATAAAGCACTTCGGATGCAAATCAGCTTTCTCCAAAAGTATTCGGGTGTTTCCCCTACTATCCCAAAGAACATAATACTAAAGAAAACTGAAGAGTTCTGTAAGTTCTGGCATTTCCTTATCCTCTAAGGAAATGCTAGTCAAATCCCTCTCAATCGGCAGTGGCAAAATTAAGTCCTCCCTGCACATAGGGTGAATTCCCCCTTCTGCAGAGCGTGCCCTGTGTAAGAGGACTAATCTGAACACGAGAAATCCTTGGGATTTCTCCCAGATGTGCTGCCTGAGGCTCAATTCCACCATTAAAGAGCAGCCTAACTGTGGCACTGCATGTGAATGAAAGGATGTTTCTCAGCTGGCTGAATGCACCTCGTGATGGAATTGCACTGCCTCACCTCATAGGTCTGAACGTTTACAGCTAACAAACTAATGTGATAAGGTGGCGTTCCTAAAATTATGTATTACCTGCATCCTGACAAGCTCCAGGACTGATACTGATATGTATTAGGGCTTTGTYGTCAGGAGCAGAGCCGGGAGCTTTGCTGTCACTGCTGCCTTTTTTTTTTTTCTCTCTGCTTTTTTCTGTTTTTTTTCCTCCCTCTCTCTTACTCCTCCAGTATCATTCCATTTGGCTTCCAGGCTACCATCTGTGTACCCGCAGGGAGTCAACAAGAGGAAAACAAGGGCCAGAAAACAGAACACAGGTGAAAAGAGGTAAACAGGAGCTTCTTGCAATAATAATAAAGGGCTGTTCAGGTCTTAGGAGCACAAAAGAAAAAAGGGATAAGGTGAATCCCCTATCCAAAGTGATCCAAACTAAAAGCTAAAAATCCTAAAAATGTAATTTAAAGGGGTGGGGAGAAGAGARGAGATGGATTTATACATTTGAGCTCCTAATTCTTCCAGAATGCCTGTATTTTACTTGAAATTTCTAGGACACTGAGAGGACACAATGAGAGGACACTCACATACTGCAGATTTGGAGTAAGTCACTTAGAGCAGAACAGTCCAACCTTTGACTGTATTATCAGTCCAGCCAGAGAGCAGAGAGCATATAAACAGAAGCCAGGCAGAAAGCACCTCACAGTCTGCACAGCTCTGATTTAAAAGGGTGCCAACCTTCTTCCTGCAGTATCCTTACCTCTCCTCTCCCCTTTCTATTTCACTTCAAAGGAGGGGTGATGCCTATGCAGCTCAGCCACATCTGAAGTCACTGTTCAGATACTGCTAACACGCAGGGTGTTCCTACAGGCTGCTTATTTCGAGGGACAGGAAAACAAAAGTGGACTTTTCCATTCATTCTGGGGGAAGCGGGTCTGAGCGGGATGCTTGCAGTGGCGCAGGAGGTGAAGGAAGCCTCCAACAGCCACATGATGAGGCACGTTTTGCTGACACAAGGCACTCATGAATGGGCAAGCTGAAGAAAGTTTAGGTTTGTTTCCTCAGCCTTAGGCACCAGCCCAGAATCTGGGTGAAGTAAAGAAGCCCCGAGCGTAAAACCTCACCAGCGCATAAGGACGTAATCTCACTCACCAATCTTTTTGCCGACACAGCTCAGTATTTTCTGAGGCAGCTGAGGAGGGGAGGTGCTCTGGAAAGGAATCCTGACGGCGCCTTTGGAGCAACCTCCTCTCCCTGCATCAGCTCGTGCTGTAGGAAAGCTGTGAGCAGCAGCAGGAGTGAGGCAGCCGCTGGCTTCACACACTCCCTGGGAATCCCCATGCCACCCGGGGCTGGTGCTAAGGATGACACGGAAGGCAAATGCCCGGGGTTCATGCTCTGCAGACACAGCAGCCCTAGGGCCACACTCAAAGCCTGGGCACACAGCAGCTCTTACTCCAGGAGCCTGGCCTGAGGGGCAGTTTCTTGCACCTCAGGGCAGTCTGAGGACGGATTTTGCTCCTCTAACCTCACGCTGCCCTTTCATTTACACTTTATGTGGGGGAAATCATGTGCCCACCATCTGCAARGTACCCATTTCACACACTGCTTTTAAAGCACACGCAGATTATTGCAACACTAATATTTCATTCCAGCAACTTCCCTATACAAGCAATGCAGCTGAAACATCCTCTGTATCTGAGGCTGGCTTTGAAAGCCCAGATGGAGGAAAATACCATTGGTTTTAATTAGCAATATCCTTCAAATGAATCCTCTATTAACCAAAGGGACATACAATATTTCATCTCGCTTCCTGTAGTTTACTTACTGCTGCCTCTCTTCTCTGCGGTTTGCCAGCAGGAAACCACTAGCGGGGACATATCCAGATTAGATGAGACAACAATTATTATCTATACTATAACCATGCTGGCACACTTTCTGCTAGACTCTGAAATGAGATTCAGAGCCATCCTGCCTTCAATKCACTGTGGCAAGAAGACATGCACTTAATTCCACCTGCCAGTGCCCAATTATTTCACCCAGGACAGGCTTTGTTTCTCCCCACAGATATGCAATGGTCTAGACACACTATATTCAATGGTAGCTGGATGCAGAAATTGGTAGTAAGAAGCAGGGGGCCCTGGCAATGGAAAGATGTCTGGGGTAGGATTATGATAGGGCAAGGCAGCTGCAGCCTCTCCTCTGCTGAGGAGCTCTTGGGAAGACCAAGCGGCAGAGGCTGGACAAGAGTGTGCCTGGCTTGAGGCATTTCTGCTGTGGGATCCCCTGAAGATCTCCCAGGGAGCACAAAGCCTCCAAGGTAGAGACRTGCGAGAGGAGAGGCAGGCACGAGCAGGAGAGGCGGCTTCCTCCCGGGCCCCGCTGATCTCGCTGCAGCCAGGCTCTCCCCAGCCTGGGTTCTTCATGCTTTGTCGTGCCATGTAACGCACAGACACTTTGCAGCAGCACAAGCGACTTGCTTAATGCCTGGGAAGCCATCCCGGACATCGTAACACTTTTCATCACAGCAGGGACAAAAATACGCAAAATCAAACACAGATAACCAGTTTCTACTTGCAAAAAGTTCCCTCTATCTTTACTGAGGGTCAAAACCCTCCTGCGCTTCCTGCAGAGTGCTGTGGTGCCCTTTATCAGGAACATTTCCTTGACTTGAAAAGGCACCTCTAATCCCTTAGCCGCTGCACAGATAGCGACCCTTCCTTCTTTCCTTTGGAATTTCTCCTGCCAGGTAACAGAAAGTTCACTCAGGAAAGCAAACCCCTCCCTGCAAATAGTCTGCAACATCCTACCTGCTGGGGAGAGGGTAAAGGACTGAGCAAGCTGGCGTGGTGAGGCACACGAATGGGAATGGGGAGAAGAGACAGCCCAAGCATCAAAGACAGCCCATCTCGCAGGCAGCTCCTACGGCAGGTCYCTCAGGGTCTGCATCTTAGGTTAGGCAAGCCCATAACGTGCTCAGTAATTCCATTATAATTATCAGTAAGTATAATACAGCTTCTCCTCGTCCAGTTACTCTTAATTGTGACAGGCAAGTTTTGGAGGACTGACATTTTCCAGACATCCTCTTAGCATATGACAACCTTGGGGTATTTGAAAGATGGAAGAAAATAATCTGAGCTATTAAAGTGTGCACAGTTTATTTTGCCATGGTCCAAACAGAACTCAAAAATTCTGAAAACAGAAACGGTAAACAATAATTTTGTAAAACTCATTGGCTCTTGATAAAAAAATGTTTGAAACTAATTTGTCAAGAAATTTTCACACTGTAACATTTCTCATTTGGCAATTTTATAATGTTCACTAAAGCTTTCTTCTGCAGTTTTAAGGAGTTTCTCAAAAGAAACACAGCATTTTGTATATTCAGAATAAATATTCCAGTAACCAAGGTGGACTGAAAAAGAAAAGACTATGAAATTAGTGTTGATCTTACTAAACTAATCTAACGTATTTGGGAAAAACAATGATGAAAGTATGGAAATTAATTCATAGACAGGAAGATCAATCTTTGTTAAGGACATTCTGCTGGGAAAAAATTTATTAATATCTCTTCAATGTCCCATAGAGTTYTAGGCTTTAAAGCTCCAAAGGTCCATTTGTGATAATTTACTCTGACTACTGAATTTCCATGAATTAATTCCTCTTTCAACTAGAAGTCTTTTGGAAAAATTTCCCGTCTTGCTACATGCACTGTCAGTGATGGAGAATTCCCTGAAGTGCCTGGCAGATTGTTTCAGCTACAGTCACTGTTAAAAGCGTGTGCCTTATTCCTAGCGCGAACTGTCTGGCTTTCAGTGCATGCATCTTTTGTCCACTATGGACTGAGAAGTCCCTTCATGTTGTGTTCTCAGTGCTAGTCATACACACAGATCAGTCATTCCTCCACCAGGTTTTCTGTAAAGTAAGTAGCGCGCTCCAAGTTTTTCCTTCTGAATCAATCTTTTAATTGCTCCTACCACTTTCAGTGGCTTTCTCTGCACAGAGTGTCCTCTGAGTTCTTTCTAAATTCTAAGTCCATGGACCTGTTACATAAAGCTACTCAAGTGAGCAGCTTTTGCAGGTGAAATCCAGAACATTTTTCAGGATTCACAAATCTTACAGAAGTCATTTTATTTCAAGGAAGTACAATTAATGTATTCAAAACATAACCTCACTTGCTTTTGATGACTCACATTTTTGATGGCCCAAAGCTCAATATAATTCCTTTTGCTTTGGGGTTAAGTAGTAGAGGATGAAGCCTTACCTGGATCATTTATACATGAAATGAATTTCACTGCTAACACTCAGTCTGGTCCACATGAGAGAAATAAGGGGGGGGGAGGTGTAATATTGAACCTAGGGCTCATATTAACCTGTGATCTTTTGCTCTGTTTTTCTGTGTTGTGACATTCTACCTATAGAGCCACTTTCTAAACTTTGACAGCAAAAAACATTTTTTTYCCTCTGCAATTCATGAAGGATGCAAACTGGGAAGGATTCATAGCTATGTAGGCTCACCAGAGGCTCCATCTTTGCCTTTCATTTGGTGCCAGAGGCAACATGTATCTGATGTAGCTACCAGGGGTCTTCAGAGGAAGTACCTGCTTCCGCTCACTGGAAATTGTTGRAAAGAATGATAGCTTGGAATTTAATGTCTCAAATGCTTGAGGAGCCCAGGCACACCCTTTGCCCACATACTGTATCTCCTCGTATTTTGTAATTGCTATATCTTGCCTTTCATCTACCCTACAAGCTGTGGGCTTTTTTTTTTCACAATTTGTCTCTTCTGTGTCATCCACAGCTCCATTTTCTCCTTTTGAAGCCTGCTAAATTGGTAACGGTGTTGCAGGAAACAAAGGGTTTCTGACTCATCCATCATGAGACATCTAACAGTTCAGTGAGTTTTATTTTTCTGCTATGACTCTTCAYCCTGCACTTTAAGTAGTATAACAACATTACTTCAATGTCTCTTTTGATGCTCCAATAAAACCTGTGAAGGTACAGTCACAAAGACATTCAGTTTCTTAGTATTTAAGTTATAAATGATTCAGGCCAGATTCTGATGTTCTCTAACCTGGTTGTGTTCTGCACCAAAGCATCATTTACACAGCTTTGGCAGCAAGGCCTGGCAGCAGAGCTTGGGCAACGGCMGCTTTCAACTATTTTGCGTCCACTCAGAGTAGACTTTTTGCACAGGGGCAGCCCAGGTTTGAAGAGTAAAAGTATGTGATAGTCAACCCAAGAGGGAATATTATAGCAGAGGCTTTATTGCTCAGCCAGCTGGTACCAATTTGTGCAGCTCAGCTACCCACCACTACTTAGGTGGCTGGAGTTTGCAAAATGATCCAGGCGCCAGGAGACACATTCACATGATGGCCCTGGAAAAGATGGACATTCCAGGTCCTCAGGGCTGGCCAATCACACTGGTGGGGCACCACGGGAGGGTTATGACCGACATAGATGGCATTATCTAAGCCCTGTTATTTAATCCTTTTTCTACTTCTGTATTTGAGAAACTTCAGAATACTTTAGTTGCCTTTTCTCTTGTTTTTATCATTTCCTTTTGTTTTTGTTGCTTTTTCCATTTTTTGCTATAAGGTTATTTTAGCTGAATTACTGGAATTGATAGACTCCCATTGCAGACATAGGAAAACTGGCGCAGCCAAGCAACCACATCGCTTTGCTCCTATGACCTCATTGAAAGCTTATCGATGTTGTAGAAGTCCTTCAGTTTTCTTCAGTGCATCTTAAAGAGAGCAAGAATCTGGTACAAAGACAAGGCGCGCTATTAAGGTAAAGAGCCTTCCAGCCTCAGAGAACCCCATTCCTTTCACTGTCTTCTCCTTCCTGCATGAAAGATGTCACATCGTTTCAGAGCTTGGCCATATCCACAAATCACGGTGGCGCTGGCCTAAGCTGGGAGAGGCTGCCCAGCAGCAGAGCCAGAGGTGATCCAGCCAGGCTGTGCCCTAAGTAGTAAGCCCTGTTGTGGGGCTAAGTTGGTGGAGTTTGGGGGGGTCACGCTCACAGAGCTCTGCTGCTTTCTCGACACATGGGGGTCCACATCCTGTTAGATTTACTCGCATGGTTTACCACTGCAAACTTGGGCAAAAGCAGATCTTTGCATAATGACTCACAGAACAATGTGAACATTCCCATTACTTTTTGTTTTCATGGTTTCATTGTTATTATTCCAGATTATCTTCTATCCTTTGCAAGTCAGATGCGGAAGAAATGAAAAGACCATTCATCCATTAAACAGAGTAATGGACACAGTAATATTCACCCTGGTTTTTACCTGCTTTACTGGTTGGTTGATAACGTAATTATTCTTTGCACAATAGCCAAAATGAACAGGCATGTGGATCAGGTTTCCAGAGAGTTTCCATAGATTCAGTAAATCAGATAGTGCCACTGAAGTAATCTCCTAATTCAYGTTGCTTTTGAAAGGCTGGTATTTCTGAAGATGCTATCTTCTAAGTTGTTAGCTGGCGTGACTGTACTAGGAGAAGACTATTTCTTTCTCTGGTCTACATCCTTTTTCACACACGTTACAAAGGGAGACGCYGCCTACTCGGACATTCCTACCTCGCTACAAGGAGGTGTGCGCTGCCTCTTACCTGTCAAAACAGTGTCACTCCATGGTGAGGGATAGACGACC
The DNA here is from genome assembly GCF_003342845.1 of Nothoprocta perdicaria. Taxonomy (NCBI): domain Eukaryota; kingdom Metazoa; phylum Chordata; class Aves; order Tinamiformes; family Tinamidae; genus Nothoprocta; species Nothoprocta perdicaria. The sequence continues at coordinate 2,222,524 of NW_020456298.1, forward strand.
TGTAAATTGCCTTTTGTTTCTGCACTTTCACCTTTTGCCAAGCAGGAACTCCCAGCTCCTTTTGCATTTGCCTTCAGTGCGCAGGGAGCCAAGCCCAGGGGCTCACCGCAGGAATGATCAAGAGCTCTGGCTCTCGAGCGCTCCTTACTTCGAGTTACTCCAAACTTGAGGAGGGTTGGGAAAACAATCAGGAAGGACCAAATAACTCCACTCCGTAATGGAACAAAGGCACCTCAACACACAGGAAAGGAAAATGCATTTAGGCTAGTTATTTGTGTTGGCAGTTGAAGGCTAATTTTAATTACGCCTAATAGCTCCTCAAGAGCTGTCTTCCAGCCGGCTGAAACAGGCCACTGTCGAAATAATGAAGACATGGGTAACATGAGACAGTGCTGCTGTGAGTACTGCTAAATGTGTTCCGAGTGCTAAGCATGATCCACCCTAAGAGCACACTCTGCCTAGCTGCCAAGCCCAGCCACCTCGCTTCGGCCCCGCCGCCCCGGCCTAACTCCTTAGGCCCACCTCCTGACGCAGCGCTTGGCGTGGCTACAGGCTCACGTACAGCGTACATGAAGCTGCCGCCAGCCTTGATGAGAAGCACAGCACAAGGCATCCTACCCAGAGCAGAGCAATACTATGGTTTGGCAAGCAGAGACTGCCTCCCCAAAGCTATCCCAGAGCAGGACCAGGAGCTGTGCAGCAGGAACTGCTTCTACAGGAAACAGTTCGACACAGGGAACGGTCCAGGAAGTGCTGCATGGAGCACAACCCTCCAGCTCCTCGGCAGGCTGCCCCGGCTCTGTGGCTGCCTCTTGCTGCCCCACACTGCAGTCTGAGAGAGGTTTCAAAGGCCCTCGCCATGGTGCTTTGGGAGAACGAAGACTTCTTGCAAAATGGCTTGGCAAACACTAACAAGGGGGACTTGTTTCAGCAATCTGCCCCTGGCTTTGTTGACTAGTCAGATTCTCACATTTTCAAATAGAGAGGTAAAAACGTGCTTGCCTTCCCCAGCACTCTGGAAGAGATTTCCCATCTGATGTTCCTTCTCTTCAAATCTCTGCTGGTTTACTCACCCCTGCCTGCTCCCTGGGAATGAGCAGCAAACCTCCCATCACCTCCAATAGGAACTGAATTAAACTCAGCATGGAATAACTTTTTGAATCTCACATAACACCAAAACGCCACATTTTATTTAAATAGTGTGGCCTTCTTTTAAATGGCTGCTTGCACATTTTGCCATAGGCCATTCCCCAAGAGATACTGTGACTTTACACATAAGCGCTCTGCACTCTGCTATGAGGGTGCAGCAAGCTTGCAGGACAGGGAGGAGAGCTGTCTTTCTGAGATATTAAAAAAAAAAAGAAAAAAAAATAGTAAAGAATCCACTGAAAAGAAATGAGACTAAGCTGTCTGCTGCCAAAATAGGAAGTTTAAAACCCACCCCTTTCATACATTGCATGAATGGCAGTGCCAGCGTAGAGCCGGCGCTGGGCAGGGAAAGCCAAGGCCCCAGAGCCACAGGGCTCTGCCCAGCTGCCTTCCTCCAGGTCTCGGCAACAGACCAGCTCTGTGTTGCTGTTTCTAACCTGTCTTTCTTTTCAATACCTRAAATAGTTTCTTGGATAATTCCATSACAGTACAATTGCACAGGCCAACCGGTTGTTGTCTGCCAGCCTCACACCTGGAGGCTCTGGAATCTGGAGGATCAACTAGCACTGAGGAATCAGTGCTAGGAAAAAAAGAGCATTTGCTGCTTCTCTAACAATCTAATGTTAGATTGTCTAAATGTTAGATTTAGACAATCTAACATTGTCTAAATGTTAGATTAGACCTACTGGTTTCATTACTATAGGATCCAGTCAGGAATGATTTGGAAAGTCAAGGAGCAGAAACAGAAAGGTCTTACATAGGACAGAACCTACTGTTGAAAAAACTGACAAGATTATAAGAAAATTAAAGGGAAAATGGCAAAAAAAAATAGGAAAGAACAAAATAAAGTGTACTGGGTGATCCTGAAACAATTTTACATAATTTAAATGAGGATACTCTTGATAAGTTAGTGCATGTGAGGGAAGTTATTACTGACTTCTGGGCATCAAAATCAGATCCGTCAGGTGTAAGAACCAGGAAGGCTACTTTGTGAAATCTTCTAAAGCATCTTCTAAAATGGGCAAGTCAGTGAAACTGTTTTAGCATGGGGAAACAGGTCAATCTAAATTTGTCAGGCAGATGATGCTTTGAAATGGCTGTGGCTGATGCTTACAAGAGTGATTCACAGATATGCCTTAGAAGCAATGCTTGAGTTGAGAAATAAAACRGCTTACATAGTAAACGTATTCCAAAAGAGACAGTACACCTAGATTTAACTTCGACTTTTCACTTTCATTCATCTGGCAGCAGTGGAAAATTATGGCTAGTATGTAACTTAAGCTATCCAGAAAAAAAAAAAAAGAAAGAAAAAAAAAAGAAAAGCTGGGAAAAATAAATAACTAGGTAAGAAAAACTAGGCACTCTATTTAGTCTCAAAAATCTGCTRAGACAACGCAGCAGATGACACTGATAGCTGGACATACCTTGCATCTGACAGCTCCTCCAGGCAAAGAAAAAACAAATGTTCAGTGAACTTTCCAAAAAGTTGAGTCAAGCCCATTGGCAACCCCTGGCATGCACCTTTGCATTTTCTGAGATGAACATTGACTCTTTTGCCAGGAGGCTGCAAGGAGGGGAGAAGGAGGTGTGCGCGCTACATTTTGTTAAATAAACCTCACAACTAGCATTGCGGAARGAGAAAGACGTATTCACAAAAGAGCATTGAGAATGCAAGCTTATGAAGACTTTCAGCATGCAGGAATGCATTTTACCGCAAAAGACATTCACACTAGAACTGTTAATTTATCCTCTTTTTATATTACTTGATGTAGGTTAATAAACCGCAGTCCACCAAGGATCTTTCTCATGCATCTATTAATGGCAATGAATAAGCAGGGTAGTGTGTGTGTGTGTGTGTGTGCATTGTAACCTGCTTGATTTGAAAATTTTAAGAGGAAAAATCAGCTGATTAATACAGAAACCACCTTAAAACTGACTAAAATGTCAGCTCAGATTAGAAAACATTAAGGGACTTTTGCTCGAGTATAGATCAGAGCACAGGTGTGAGCATAAGGCACCCATCCTCCTGCACATRGCCATTAAGGCACTGCTTATCTATTCTCCTTGAACACACATAGGGAAGGCTGCCAAACCAAACTGCAGCACTGGACAACCCTTTTAAGGTTAACCTTCAAACAAAGCCATAAAAGAGATTTTGAGAGCCATTCTGGGCACCAGGAGAAAATCAAAAACCCCCAAGCTGCCAGAGGAGATAGCAACAAGAATGGAAGATATGGAAAGCACTGCTAAAATAGTAGGGAATGCTCAAAGTGAAGAAACTGGATAATTATCAACATAAGACCTGATTCTCCTGTCACACTGGTTTCATGCTGGCATAAATATGCTGACTATGAAAGAGCTGTTTCTGATTCAGACTGAACTAACTACTTCATGAGCATCGTGATGAGCCTCATGAGAAGGTCTGAGCTTGGTGCTGATCTTGGTACACCTCTGTGTATTTGAGTCATTTGAACTGGCATGAGAATCATGACCTGGGAATCTTGGAATCTTCCTCATGCATCCTTCTGATGAGACAGACCAAGCCAKTGCTCCCAGTTGCTCTCCGTGGGTGGACCAGTTTGACACTTTTGAGAAGACTTGTGATTGAATTGCACATTTCTCTGTTCTTTGCAATGCATAGACTAATGCCATGGCCACTGAACTTCTTCATCTGCCTCCTTGGTTCTGGTACCTGGAGCTGTGTTAGGCAGGCACCTGCTAGTGCCTAGTGATCCAGCAGATCATGCCTTCAGCTAAATTACTTCTCAGGAGAATCAGTTCTTCATCAGATTCATCATGACTTGCTACAGTGTTGATGCCAACAAAAAAGAGGCAGCAGCAGGCACAAACACTAAGAGTTAGAATGGGGATCACAAATACCCTTTTAAGTAGCAGTACAAACTTAAGTCAAATTTAAACAATCATATAAAGCAAAAAGCTCATTAAATGCAACCTTTATTTTTCAGTAAGCTTTTGATAGGACTTGGGTGGTTATAGTTTTTCTACTGGCGTAGGGACACCTACAAATTCCACAATAAGATAATTTTTTCTTTGTTGCCGCCCAGGACATCTTCTTGTATAACAGCAATAATATTTATTCTGAGACATAGACAAGCCATRTAACAAGTGGAAATGCCAAGGAACACCATGACAGGTTTCCAGTTCCTCCCTTCTACTTCCAGTCAATGGACCATAAGTCCAAACAGCCAGTCAGCCAGGAGACACCACTGCCAATTTCTAAATCTACTAAGACAATCTGAACTGACTCTTACATTTTAAAGTGAAATTTCCTCCAGGAATTTAATATGAACTATTCTAGTCCTCTGATTCTCTTTATCACCACCACCACATTAAGTAACACCTATCACACATGCAGCTTCAACTGAAAATTAGCACACATTGAATGTGTCACATATAAAGACAGCCAAGATTTCTCCCCAGCTTTAAGAAGTGAGAAAGTCCTATGGTTTGCTTATATTTGCACTGTAGRCACATCCTTGGGCAAACAGCTAAACAAAAGGATTTCCAAGAGCCTGCCCTAATCTAGARGACATGAAATGGAAGTGTTAATAGCACCAATACATAGGTGTCACTGCCATTGCTATGATTGTGCTGCAAGTCGGAGGCTGACACCTTCATAAAAGAAAGTGTCAAAACTGTAGAAATCCAGGCTATGAGATTTTATTCACTTAAGAACACAGATCTGCAACAGGAATTTAAATGTTCAGTCGAAATTTGCAATTACATTTAAAGTGACAGTTAAATCTGACCTTATTTTATTGAAAATAAAAAAAAAAAATGCATGGAATTGTCACATCAYCATCGTCAGGATAGAAACAAATAGGGCAAGTATGGTGGGCTTCTCTACCTCAGGTGATGTGCCCCTTTTTTTTTCTTTTTTTTTTTTTTAAGGCCAACAAGGGACTTTTTTTTCCCTTTTAATCCTTTTGTGTTATTTTTGTTCTTATTTCCTCTCTCCAGAAATGGCCCGAAGGCCTTGTACTTCAGGAATGCTCATCTGAATATCTGAAAATGAATGAATGYAAATTAAAGAAGAATGAAGATGAAAATTACTTTGAAATGTTTTGATTTTTACAAAGTTGCAAAATTCAACAGATTTAGGAGGAATATGCTTCTGCCTTCATTAAGTCTTTGACTGAGAGTTAACATTTTTTTCAGTGAGATCACTAAAAATAAAACGAATTATTCTCAAGCTGGAATAAAATGCTAAAAACTAAAATTTTAGCCCAACCTGAAGTGAAATGACTATGGCCTGTTTTGACTATTTTGTGTCTACGTAGACACAAATGAGACTAAAAATATGTGATTTTCTGCCTTTCTTAAGGCCAAATGGACATGATACACTGGAAAAGATTACTTGTCTGATTATGTCCCTTGACCTTTGATGGAAATATCGATCTCTGTATAGAAGTCCTTTCCATTTAACTCTCTGGCCACTTCAAAATAGAGTTCAGAAACAATGGTCATTTCCTCCACTGTAGGGAAATTATGGAGCAGATAGGATGATCCAACATGATGAGGACAAAAGGAAGAGAGGAATCAGGGCACATTTTCACTGTCTGCAAACACACCTGATGAGGACAGAAGAGAGCATCTTTAAGTTCCTTGCCTTATTCTGCTCATTGGGGTAGCAAGCAGTAATCCTGTGGGTTATCTTTTCTGCTTCCCCCTGCATACGCTACAGGGTGAATAAGAGACTTTCTCCACTACTTTTCATTGCACGTCATTTGCTCCCAGCTGCAAAGGTTGAAGGCAGATATGGTTGGGAAGCCATCTCCTTACTTAGTCTAAAAGCTCTGACTTCACTAGAATGAAATTGTTCTCGTCTTCAGAGCAGTCTTCCAAACCTCTTAGCAACCAGTCATCCACCTGCAGAATCTATCCACGCTACCAAAACTGGAGAATTTCCAGAACCCAGTGAGTTAAGTCACCAATGCAAGTCATTACTGTGCTATCCTGTCTACCTTACCTCCCAGAAACACTGAACCAACCTCTGAACCATGAAAACTTCAATGTTTTGTGTGAAGGTGACACCTTCAAAAGTGGTAAATGAAAAGCTGCAAGTGTAGCACATCACTCCCAGAACCATCTCGATTACTGCACTGGTGGGGTTGTATTTACTCCTACATGTATTTCTAAGATGAGGCGCTGTTCTTATATTGGAAAATATATCAGAAAAGAAAACTGTGAATTCAAAAAAACTCCCTCATGTGTCCTCACACTGCAGATGGCCATTACATTAGCTTCCAAAGATACAATTAATACCAAAGCTTCCAATTAAATTTCGGTTAGGTCTGTCTTAAAGCCAAAAAATCAATCCTGAGGTTTATTTGAATTTAACCTTTTTTTCCCCTCAACTCTATATATAGCGCTGTATAATTCTTCAGATAAAGACACAAATGGTGAAAGCATTAGGTTCAGTTTCAAAATAGTAACTAGCAGGGATTTTCATGGAAGTGCAAGTAGATATCCTGGTAGTCAGCTCTCAGCACCTCATAAGGATTAATGGATTTATCTTTACAAAATAAAGTGACACAGCCTGATTGCCTTGGGCCTGTCTTTTAAGGCTACCCCTTTAGAAAACTTCTGCCTTCTCTCTGACGTGCTGCTTCTTGTATCTCAGCCATGCATAACCTTAGCTGTAAACAAGATAGTTACCCCTCTGTCAACGCTCCTGTAAGATCAAGGTGAGCTATTATTCATCTTTGGCGGCAGCGAGAGGCAAGGCTTGAGTCACAGAGACACTAAATAACTTCTGCAAAACCAGAAGGAACAGTCTAGTGTTTTAACCACAGAGCTTGTTTACTCTGATAAATAAAGAGTGGTATAACAACGTATGGAGCTAGGACAGTGTAAATCAGCCTCCCTGATGTTGATCAAACTGGTACCTGTCAGCCAAAATGGAGTAGAGCAGATGACCTTATAGGCTCCTTACGGGCTACAGATTCTCTTACCCTTTGTCATAGCTSCACATCATATTTTTACTGTTCCATGGACATATGAAGTACTACATTAAATAAACCAGTATTGCCAATCGAGGAAGAAACAGATATGTGGTCATGTTGCAAAAGTTACTATTGCAACTGGCCCCAGTTGGCATTGATGAATGTCAGCTAACGTGGCCAGGAGTGTGTATAGATGATGCCAAGTGGCAATCACAAACATGCCAGGATGGAACATGGAAAGCTGAAGTAATGTTGCCTGTGTCACAGAGGTTCTGTGAATAAGTAAAAGATCTCGGTAACATGAATTGGGAAGCACAAGTACAAAGTTCACCCCAGCAGAAAAAAAGAATTGAAGAACTGAATAAAAGAAACAATACAAACAAGACAAAGCAAAGTCACTCAGTGACAAAGCCAGTATATTTCACAGAATCACAGAATRKTYRAGRTTGGAAGGGACCTCTAGAGATCATCTAGTCCAACCCCCTGCTCCAGCAGGGACACCCAGAGCACGGGGCACAGGGCGGCATCCAGGCAGGTTGGGAGATCTCCAGAGAAGGAGACTCCACAGCCTCCCTGGGCAGCCTGTTCCAGGGCCCTGTCACCCTCACAGGAAAGAAGTTCCTCCTCACATGGAGATGGAACTTCCCATGTTGCAACTTACATCCATTGCTCCTTGTCCTGTCACTGGTCACCACTGAGAAGAGCTTGGCCCCTTCCTCCCTACATTCCCCCTTCATGAACTTATACATGTTAATCAGATCCCCTCTCAGCCTTCTCTTCTCCAAGCTAAACAGGCCCAACTCACTCAGTCAAGTTTAATTTCCTAAGAGAATTACATGCAATGATATCTAGGCACTAACAAAGCAAAGTATCATTCATTTCTTCATAATCATTTGAAAGCAATCAAATGTGCTTTGACCAATAAAGTGCTGCTGCCAAGATCTCTGTATAGAAAATATGCAATTGATTTCCACGAAGGTGAACAAAGTGCATTTTGTCTTCTTCATTAAAAAGTGACTAAAAATATCCATTCCTACTTCTTACTCAATTAGACTACCCCAAACCTGAATACAAATTGTGACTCCTGCAGCTTCAACATCRTTTTCCTCTGAGATGCTTTGGTTTCTCAGGTTATGTTATTTTACCATGTCTGTCTTTTCGTTCCTTCTAAGCTTTGGTTTCAAGACATGTAGCAGAGACATCATCTACAATGGACAWATCTTTAGCTAATACATTAATTCCAGGCCAGTGTATGCTGAACGGGTRGAAATTGTTAAATTAGTATGAAACTCATTGACCTCAACAAAGCTATGATTTTACACCAGCTGAAATGCAGTTCTATCTTTGGAAACAATATGAAATACAATTTCCAAATCAACATGGCATTTAACATTTCCTACCATGGTTCACATATCTGACCTACACTTTTGTGGCATGAAAGGTTGCAGAGGTTCAAAACCTGCTGCAACTGTAATATAGAAATGCCCAAAGGCCTTCACTTGAGTAAGAATCCTATTCTCTTCAGTGCTTTTAAATGTACAAGAAAAGGAAATGGGCTGGGAAAAACTTACAATCAAAGATGAATAGGCAACATCATCAGGCTTGTTCTAATGAAGGAACTGGGACATGTTCCAACAATTCATGTTAAGTTTGAGACATCATTCTAGTTGATAAAATGGAGAGGAGACAGGAAACTCTGCCAGTTCTTTTAAGTAATCTTGTGGGCTCTGCAACTCAACTTGTTGAGTAAAAATCTCCTGTGGGAAAAAGATAAGTGAAAATCTTCTCTCTCTCCAGAATTGTCTATTCAGCTTTCTATGAAGAGTGTGACAACAAAAAAAATATTATTTTGGGCTCAGGTATGACCTGTCCTCACTGAAGTAGCTGCAAATAAAAAGTCTTACTGGTGTAAAATCCTAGGGGCCTTTAAAAGGCAGGTATTTAGACAGGAAAGGGTCACAGAGGTGAAGGAACTTTACCTAAAGTGTGTCACTTGCCCTATGGCATCGTCAAGGTGCCCACCAATCCACAGGCCAATAAAACAGACACAATATCACAGTCTGCTTATTTGTGGCCACGTAGGATAGAAGGTGCAAATGATACCAAAGAGGTTTCACACAAAATTCTAACTCTTTTTCAGATATTTTTTCCTGGATGTTAGTAGTATCAAGTATCTCTGCCACCCATCCTCATCAGACAACAGAGAAAGCAGTTGGTGGTCTGCTGGTTCGTTGCTCCTGTTGGCAGCCCTGTATGAGAGGTGGATGCTGGCTCTGGAGAAGGAGAGCAAGGAGCAGCAGACTGAAGAGCTGAAGGCCTAAGTGTTGCAGGCAGTGCCAGCRCTCTGGAGAGACTGGGAGCGCCTAGGGCCTTCTCTRGCCATGGGCAGCTCCTGCAAAGACCCATCATTTCTGTCAGCGTGCCAGTGCTCATGCTGCACAGCCCAGCCCCAGGCTTCCATGGGCTTCGCAAGGCCTGCCAGCGTGTCTCCTGACCARCTCCCCTCTCCTCACGCTGCCGATGTGCTGAGGCACCTGCCTTTTAGTCAGGATCTTGCCCTTCCGGATCTTGCACTTGAACCTCTTGCGGCAGCTGAGCTGCTGGACATGTGTAAAGCAGTGACAGAAATCGGGGGCCCTGCTGTCTGTGGAGGACGCCCCATTTGTGGGAGTTTCCCTGGGACTTCTTGCTCACAGCCGGCAGCAGCGGCCACGGCCTCCTGCAGTCAGGGCGCGTTGTGTTTGYGCTTGTGTGTGTTCACGTAGGGCGGCTGGGCAGYTGCCCCAGGCAAACRGCCTCTTGCTCAAGACCTTGCTGGCCTCGTTCCACCACATCAGCCAGAGCGCAGCCACCAACCAAAGGAGCTCCAGGAGCCTGGCCGTGTGTCCAGGCCTGGACAGCACGTTGCCGCTGCAGCTGCAGGTGGAGGTGAATAGTAAGGTGTGTGGAAGTTGGCAGGCAGCTTCCCACGCTGGGCCACAGCTGAGCCAGGCCCACATGTCCCACAGGCATTGCAAATGTGAACTGCAGCACCTGGGAGTGTGGGGTGGGTCCTCAGCTTGGCAATCCGCAAGCTGACAGGCAGAGCTCTTACTGCATTAGCCGGGATATTGACCACAGCCCAATGGGCAGGAGCTACTTAGAGCCATCCCTGTCCATCCAGGACTGCTCACAAGGCAGCAGAGGGCAGCAGATGCAGAGCAGCAGGGCAGACACTGTCACTGTTGGGCAGCAAGAGCCATCCTTGGAGCACGAGAGCCTGGAGAAGGAGCCTGCCCTGCTGCCTGCCCAGCCCTCCCAGGGCGCTCCAGCCCAGGCCTCCTCCGGGCTCTTCTTGGACAGCATCTTGCCTCACTACCAGCACCCCTCCACCATGCTCCTGCTGCCTTCCAYCATGTCCTCTTGCTGCTGGTGGGCCACCAAAACCACCTCATCAGCCACCAGCAAAGTTCTTGCATGGCACACCAGGGTCAGGAACCATCAGAGCCCTGGTGGACACGGACATGCAATAAGGGAGCCATGAGCATTGTGAGAGGCTTGGAGTTTAGACGTCTGGGCAGGCTGAAGGGAAAGGAGGAGGAGGAGGAGGATCTGCACAGGTGCTTTGAAGAGGCAAGAAAACACCAGAACTGTAACCATTRTAACTGTCACCAAAAAATTAACTATTGTGGTTTGCTGTTGGAAACATCTCATCATGGAAACATTTCACTCCTCAAAAATAATATGAGTTATGAGATACTGAAAGGTAACCCTGATGCCTGAAGTTACTGGTCATGCTCCAAGGAATGAGAAACACCATCTTTTCCCCCYAGCACACACCCACACACACTTCTGGCAGCTTCCCTCACCTCTGCTGAACTGGGGAACTGCCTTTGAGGTAGCAGGTTGAGTTATTTAGAAAGAGCATGAGACTCCTCCAAATCTCACCTCGTGTCAGGTTCACCACACATCTAGAGGACTGAAGGGATTGTTACTACTGATTGAACTGGGGGACTTAACACAGCCCGGGACTCATACACATAAGAAGCTCTGAGGCTTATGTGCATCAACCATGCAGGGCTGTTCAGTTCCATGCTGCATGTTGTGTTACCCTTTGTAAAGTGTAGTTTGCTTTCTAGAAAAGGAAATTCATTAAACTGATCACCATTTGGACTGAACAAAGGCTTCTGCTTTCCAGCTCATGAAGATCTCTCCTTTGGTGGCACCTTTGGTCTGAAATGGAGACTCCTGCAGACTGTGCACTTGCAAGCAATTAGACCTACAGCTTTTACCCCACTCTGCAGAGCAGACCATAAAGCAGTTCGACACCTCTCTGAACCAGCACTAGAGTGCTAGATGTGGCAGCCTGATCAATCCTACTTCTGCAGGAACCTTCAGGTTCAGCATGTCCGTGAGCAAAGATGCTCATTAGGGTCACCTGTGGACATCAAACCCCACAATCACTGCCAATAAAAGCTCGACTTTCCAATGAGTAAATGATGGAATATTTTTTTCCTCTTCAGCAGAGGGACCTTTCCATGTGCTCTGATCTATACAGAATACAGCAAATGTTCCTGAAGTCCCTTCCCAGCTACAGCCATGGTTTCCTGTACAGTCTTCCAAAGCCTCTCCTTTTTCCAGCACGCTTCTCTCCATTGAGTAGCTTTTCASCTGTGGATGCAAGACAGTATCACCATGAGTTTCTTTTCAGTTATTTTATCTGTGCAATGAGCAAGTGATATTTGATTCCCCTTCATTATCAAAGACCAAGAAATGAACATAGATATGAAGGGATGGTATTAGAGCAACAGACAACTGAATCAATAAGGTATCTGTTCATCAAGTGTTTTAAATATATGCTTAGCTTGAAGTTGTTCACCTGATTCACTTGGGTACCTCTTGAAAACATTTTTCCCTTAGTGAAGAAGGAAAAGAAGTTGAGGAAAATTCAGCATGAAGTTTAGGAAAGTATTTCACAGCTAGTAATCACTGTTACCTGGTTGCTGATTCAGTTGCAGGAATAGAGAGGTCTCCTGAGACAAGAGATGATCATGCAATAATATTAATCTCTCTTAACTGTAAATAATTGCAGTGCGGACATGAACACCTCAGCTAACCTGTCTGGCCTTACTGTAGTTAGTGGAGAAAAAGGCTTTTCTAGGTGCACTTAGGTAGGATAGGCCAAATTTGTTATGAATTTTAGGCACCTTTTTCCCTCCACTCCTTGTGAAGGAGGATGATTAACTCAAAGGCAGGCATCTACCCTGCAGAGGTGGCACATTAGGTGAAATCAGATCCTCTTCCTCCTCCAGGAAAAATCTCTGAAGCAGAGAATAAACACATTTGTATTTTCCTTGAAATAGTTTCTGGTCCTACTTTTTCCTCCAGTGACCCATCCTGCAGTTTTCTTCCTGACCCTATGCCATTAAAGATCCACAGATGAGATGCTGACATTGGCAACATGTAAATGCCCTCTTTTTCTTTTGGGACAGTAGTGCTAATAACTACAGTTACAAGAGACCAGATGCATCCCCAGTTCTGTGACTGCAGAACTCAGTAAAATGTTTGGAAGCAAAATGACAAACAAAGCTAATGAAGTGCAGCCTCCCTTCCATGGACATATGCCTTCAGTACCAAAGGTATAATTCTCTCCATCAAAAAAAAAAAAAAAAAAAGAAAGAAAAGATAAGTTTGATTCCTATGTGCTACTAAATCCCAGCTAAATTCAGAACATTTATAGAAGTACCTCTTTTACCTGATTACTTTGTAACCAGGGAATTCAAATTGCTCAATTCAGTCAAACAGTACAGGTTTCTTTTGAGCTATGATTCATTTCCTAGGTGAAATACCAGTTAGTTCAGAGCTGAATGAAAACTAGAACCAGCCTTTGGTGGTTTTAGTGCTATATTTAAAACATCCTTTTCTTAACCTGGAAGCTAAAGACTCAGCTTTTCAAAGACTTCTGTGGGTGCCTAACTTGGTGACTTTCTCCAGCAAYATCAAGAAGATTGCTCACAGTGCCTAATGTTAAGTGTGGGTATGAATTTTGCTGGATTGGGTCTTAAAAGATAAATCCTTCAAGATTATGGGTGTTCTGGCCCCAATCTATCAATCAGCGTAGGTATTTMTGTACTCCTATTAGTAAGGTAATAACGATCCAATAAGTACCCAAAACTTTGCACTTCAAGTTATAGTATGGTTTTCAGTAGAACACAATTCTGGCCTACAGACCATACTTGATCTAATAGTTTGTCCTCTCCTAAAAAAAAAAAAAAAAAAAAAAAAGGAGCTAACTACATGAATCTCAGAGGAATACACAGAAGATGTGCTGGCAAAATGGAACTTGAACAATATATTTCCCCAAAGAAAATCACCCAGCAAGGGAATTACATCAAGAGTGTGTATTTCCAAAAACACACTCTGCATATTCTTTCCATTTCCATTAAGGTGACTACTTTACCCAGTAGTGTCATGAGTGTTTCATGCAATAACTAAAAGAAGCTTGCAAAAAAGTGAAAGCAAGTAATTTTACAGACATCTTAATTTTTCTCATGCCTTTGCAGGTATATCAGCTTGTATTCTGTCAATTTGAAAGGAACTCAGCAGCTTCATCATGTGCAAAGCACATGGTGATACACAGGTGCACAACAACCTGGATGAAGATTGTATTTTAAAACAAACAGGAAGGTCAAATGTGGTCATGGGAATTTCCTTTAAACCTGTATAAGGAATCAGTCATATGAAGTCTTCTGTGATAATTTTATGGTATATCAGATATTTTCCCATGTCAAAAAAAGCACACAGAGAACAGGAAACATCGTGTTCCTTTTGTGCTCAGCGTGATGTTACTGGCTGTTCACTGAATTAAGTCTGATTTATCAGTTGTATCTAATATGAATAGCTACTCCCTTTTTCTAAATTGGGGATTGACACTTCCTGCAAATGTTAAGCTTCCTCARCTCCCCTTTTCTTTAGAGCTATCAAGGGTGAGATTCATTAGACCTTTAGAAATCTGTCAGCACTTATTTACAGATGAACTGAACTGACTTACGTCCTCTTCATAGGCAGTGGAAAGAAATTAACAGTTTYAGGAATCTGATTGGTTTTGGGAACATTAGAGGAAAACACCTCTTCCTCAAATTTAAAGAAAACTCAAGGTTACAAACTCAGAGAGATACCTATTCTGAATAGCTCTTTCTTATCATCATTCTATCATCACTCTCATATCCCAGATAAGCTGAGATCACTTCTTCAGAAGATGGAGTTTACACACCCTATCCAAAGAGACACATCCTATCCAAAAGATATTCCTAGAAATTTATACTTTTTCCTCTTCCCTTTTGGCAAATTCATAAGTGACAGTTGAATTATGTAGATTCAACTTATATAGACAAGGGCAAACAAGGCTATGTCCAACCAAGATAAATGAAAAATAACCTAAGAATGAGGTCAGAAAATTCTCCCATTTTATAGCATACTATTTTCAAGATCCCTCAACAAGRCTTTCAGGCCCTACTTCTGAGAAGGCCAAAAGTTGCACAACCTTCAAATTGCCTTTGCCAAATAATCCTCAGCCTCAGCAAGAACTGGCAAACAGAAAATGGAACTGAGCATCCCAAAGGTGATCCCAAAGGCTGAGATCAAATAAAGACTGGGGAAAGGATAGTGTCAATGTCCTTGTGGCCAAGAGGGAAGCAAAATTCTCTGTCTTTCCTACACCAGGCAAAAGCAACGGTGGTGAGACTCAATGCCACAGAGCTCACTCTTTTCCCTCCATCTGCACAAGAAGGTGCAGGTTGATCAGGATGAAGGCCCAGCTGATGGGAAGCCAGAGCAGATGGTTCTTGGCTTTGAGCTGCTCACCATTTCCAACCAAAAAGCAAGCGGCGCCAGAACCTGGTAGAAACAGACTCTGCTCTGTCTGGGCTTCCTTTCTTCCACAGTGAGAATCTCCTCTTTTTCAGTGTCTTTTCTCCCCCTGGCCAGTGAGAAGAGCAGAGAAAAACAGGTCATGTCTGCCTCTTCCAGCCCGCTCTTCTCTAAGGAAAGGGAGAAATTGAGCATGTCACCCACCAGAGCTGGTGTATAATACTTAGCCAAACCTTTTTCTTTCCTGCCTAAATCAAGATACTTCACAAAAGCCTACTAATATGAAAAACACACACATGCATGCACAAGGACACTTTTCCTATCCACGATTTTCAGAAGGTCTYATTTTACTTGTATCGTACAGAGACAGTATCTTATACTTGCTGACATCAAGTGAGAATCTTGTCCACTTGCTTCCATTTGTACATGCCCTTGTAGATTAMTGCAATGGACTTGCTTTAACCAGCATTTGGATTTTTATTTTCCTTCATAGATAGACTCCTTTCTAGGGGGATGCCCGTTCTTGGGAAATCTAAACCAGAGAGTAAAAGAGAGAGGGTCTCCTGGATTCCCACAATATCAGCAATTGGCACCTCCTTTAAAACACAGGACATAGAAGCAACTCTGATGGTGCTCTAAGTAGCACCAAGGACCGACTTGATTTGGTCAGCTCTAGCTGGACCAGTGGCACMGAGTTAGGAGGCATCTCTGCCCTGCCCTCCTCTTTGCCCCGTTTAGGTTCAGTGCAAGCTAGAGGTCTGCATTAGCTACCTTCACTCKGTCCCCTAGATGTGTTTGTGCTCACTACATCCCGATTCTCTTTTTGCTTCCTGGCACTAAACAATCAGCAATGTTACCTGAGGAGAAGCACTTTTCTTTCTCCCCAGGGTATTTTTTTCCAGYACTGTTTGCTAGAGTAGCCTGCATGTGAATTATTTTCTATGGTTTCTATCCACATATGAAACGTCAGGCATAGCAACTATTTTTTGCAGTGCTTGTTTCCTAAGGTCATTCTTTAAAAGCCATCTCTTTCTTCTCCATATTTATCATCTCTTGCCTGTGGGGAATCTGAGAGCAAGGCAAGTACATCTGTATATACTGTACRTGTGGATAGCCCTTTTACTGTAGTAAGCAATAAGAATGGAAAATAAGTAAATAAATAAATAAAAACAGAGAAACATCCAACTTACCAAGACAGTATGGGCTTTCAGATAGAGACAAGCACAGCCTTTCTGCTTGCACAAATGATAKCTGAAATAGGGCTGCCAGTATATTATGGCTTTATTCCAATAAGATGAGAGTGAATTCTGGCGCCTCAAATAATTTTAACAGAAATGAAGCAAGCCTGAGACTTACGTAAAGCACTGAATTAATAGAGTAGTGTACTTTAGAGGCATTACACCAATACTAATCAACCACCAGTGAGGAATATTCAWCAATTCAAAGCTTTTAAGACATTGAACTGGTGCGAATTTCCAAAGGTCCATTTGGTTCAGTGAAATTACACAGACTTGCATCATGTTGTAGGTCTAGCTTCTTCTCTAGGATTGCTGATTCTTAAACAAAGGTAGGTAAGGCAGCCAAATTACTAAGGACAAGCAAGCTCCATCATGGTCAGAGGTTCCGGAATACAGGAGCAACTTTTGCAAACTTCTTACCAGTTTGCTTGGTAAGAACTGGCATTGAACATGGCTCAGAACATGGCTCAGAACATGGCTCAGAACAAGCATTCCTTAGACATGGGAGTAATTCCTCATTTTGCATTAGCACCAACTTCTGAATTTGGACCTTTGTTATACCCCAAAGGAAACAAACATGCCCAGGTACCAGCACTCACCTCCCAGATCAGCGTTTGCCAAGTTCTTTGGACACTGCTCACTTCCATCACCCGTGGCTCAGACGGCACAGCACACCAAACTACACTGAATACTGTTGTTACCAGATAAAGTGCCGTGATTAAACCAACTGAAATGAGAAAGTCAGGCATCTCTTAGACAAGCATCTTTCATCTTAGCTCAGTCCACACCCTTCCTAAGTACAGAGACACCTGAAAATTAACATCAGCCAAAGTTATACTCATTGAAAGTCATGGGAAAGTAGTTTCTAGAGGAATTCCTCCGTGTACTTGGGGATTACTTAAGGAAGAACTCCCTCCTCCTGAATACTCCCCAGAGAGCAATTTGCAGGGCACTGGAAGCCCATGAAGCTTTCCAATTAGATTTACAAATGGATCCTTGAGTTGTGCCTGTCACTGACGGAGTCGGAGAGCCACTCGTGAGCCAGCAGGCATCTCCTCATCATCCAAGTTGTGTTGGGACTCAGGGGAGGCCCGGGGGGTCAGTCAGGGGCATCTGGGCATCAGACCACTGAGCTGCCACCAAAGGTGTCCCATGGACAAGACTGATACCTTCAATGCAACACTTTTTATTTGGCCAGAAGTAAAGGCCCAGTTTTCAAGTTTATTTTAATAGTCTGGCTCTCAGGCTGCTATTTCTCCCACAAAGTGGATCTGCACTAAGTTACTTCCATGAAAATAATATGTTAGAATAGTTATTCTCACTCTGCTGGTCCTGCTTCAACCATCAGCAGCCCAGAATTGTYATTGTTAAGAACAGTACGGGTGAAAAGCTTAGGACAAGCCAAGGCAGCCCAGTGACACAACCCTACCCGTGCTGACATAAGAGCAACCTTGGGATTCCTGTTTCTGAGTCAGTGGTGACTCTGCACAACACACTGGCAATGGTCTCCTTATCTGCGCATGAGCTGCCCTGCTGTTGCAGCAGCCCCTGACTCATCCAGGGAGTATCGGCACTGCTATTCGTCTGGCAGGGAACGCTGACATTTAGTGAGGGGAAAATGGCCTTGTTCCAAAGCGGTGAAGTAATGGGACGATAGCAGTAATAACTTACTGCTACAAAGTGCCTCTGATTGTGAAGAAGCACTCAGCAGATTATATCTATGTGTATATAAACTGATCAATCAGTCCCCTCTGCAGGGGACATGCCCACTGTCCTGCATCAGCAGTACTGCACAAGAGCATTTTAGAGGAGAAGTGAAGAACAGCTGCTCCAAACAAGTACACAGAAAAAAAGATATTCTATGGGGGAAAAAAAAAAAAACAGCCAGAATATATTTACTAATATGTGCTTATTCAGACAGGAATATCTTCCAGTTTCCTAATTCCAGGCCTGTGCAAGGTTCTGTGCAAGGTTCTGTGTAAGCTTTAAACCACAAATATGCAGGACAAGAGAAAACCCAAGACATAAAGCAAAGTATTAAATGCATGAATGTAGATGAGATGGAAGACTATCGGCCCACACAGGCTGTCATATTCAGCCTGACCCCCTAGACCCGTAAACTCAGTGATCTTGTCCTGAGTTGGCTCCGATGAGGATGTCACCCATCAGCTCTGACCCAGAGCCAGGGCAGGAGCCAATGAAGCCATGGACCTCCTCAACCTGACCAGGTGCCACCATCGTGCCACCATCGTGCCACCATCGTGCCACCTCTGCGCTCCCCATGCAGTGAGCAGCACTCGTTGGCTTCCCACCACGCCGTGCATCCTGCTCCCTCCCCTGTGCCTCCTAACCTCATAGTGTGGTTATTTCCTATCTTCAGGGCCAAGCGCTACTCTTTCCACGATGATCTTACAGGAAGGCACAGCAACGCTCAAGTAACCCTGCCTATTAACTCTGTGCAAGGTGTTATATGAACACAGTGCAGTGTTAGCAGCCTTCTGAGGCACAGCAGGGCCATGAAACAAGCCACATCTTACAATTTAAAGTTAGCTTGTTCCTGTCCATTATATATCAGCTTTACTATAAGAATTACTGCAGTTAGTATACATAAGCTACCCAGAACAAAGGGAAAGAAAGCCTGTAGGTTTTTCCAGGCAATGCCAGCCAAGCAAACAAACCTAGCATGGGATTTTCAAAGACATCCAGCCGTGACCTAATTGTTCTCCCATCAAAGTCTATGGAGGATTTACTATTGATTTGCAATATAGGTGCAGTTAGTATGGCTGGAATTTAATAGTAGTGAAAAGATCTCTCCTCCACCTTAGCTTTTATAGACGACCTCTTCCTGCTCATAACTGTCGAGTTCTTTTTTTGCATGTCAGCTACAAGATTTTTTCTACAGAAAATTCATAAATATTCAAGCCTATTGAATTTTCTACTAATGCATTTTAGAGCTGGAAACAAGGCAGGAGAACTAGTACCCAGTGTCAAAAAAAAAAAAAAAAAAAAAAAAAAAAGAAAGTGAAGTCCCTCTGCAACAATTCACAGCTACTTCTGATCCGTGTTTTCCTCTGAGTGTGGCAAGAAAGATTAATCTGGGAAGACATGTGGAGGACTCTGAGTGCCTGGCTCATTAGGCAGAAAGAGTAGGCAAGCTTAGACTGTGATGTTACTGTAGTCCAGGAACCACTGAGATCAAAATCCTGTAAGATTACTGTGTAATTTAATTAAATGCTTGGTTGTACACATGCACTCTCATTTATGTATATGGGGCATTACACCGCCAAACCTCCTGTTAAAGCATATTGGGGATTCATATTTCAGTAGTTGTCAAATGCTGCTGGCAGGGGTATTTTTGTTCATATTCTAACATTACAAAYGCTGCTCGTCAGCACGTGAAACAGCTCCCCGCTTCTCCACAACTTAGGGTAGGACAAGACACCCTAGAAGGACAAGACTGGCAAACGAACAGCACGTGGGTAGGGTGTTCATATATAATACATATATAATATATAACAAGAGAGTGGCAACCCTCTTGTTTGCACAGCGCAGCTCACCACCTGCTCGGCAGCTACTTTTCATACGTTAGTTATTTAGATCATGTCAACAAATACATGTTTACGTGTAAATGCTAATTAAGCCAACGTAAAGGAAACCAAGACGATATTAACGATCCCACCAGCCCTCTGCTTTGATTCTCTTCTCACTTGATTCATGGAGCTGGCTTCGCCCCGTGTTGCAGGGTTCAGGAGCAGACATGATGGATTTCTCATGCTGAACTACCTAGCACCCTCCGTTGCCAAGGTCGTGTCTTAAGTCATTCCCTTGTTCATAATCATGTCAGAGTCAATAAACATTTATATCCAAATAGCAAATGCAGCAGTGCTAATGGTTCAGGTAAGGAGGAAAGAACACAGGTCTATTGGTTTTCTCTGTCATGAGAATACCTGTATTGATGCCTTGATCAATGCAACTAGCATTTCTCTCCACTTCTCCCAACACATGAGAACATTTTACCTGGATTATTTTCTGAAAAACACATTTAGTCTGCTGGTATTTTAGATAACTCTGAAAGGCAATCTGTTCTGGTCTTTCTTCAAGGTGAAACCAGATGTCTTCTGCCATGAATCTGCAAAGTTAACAAATCACTTCGGACATATTCACAGGAGTGTTTCCAGTATCACCAGGACAGATTACAAATTTCACCACTTCCACCAAAAGCAGGAAATAATCTCTTGGCTAAATTGCAAGTTCAGCTAGAAACTTAGGGTTCAGCCTGAATGCTTCTGACACCCCCACACATATGTTGAAGTACTGTTAGTTAGCCTCTGGCTTTCAAAATTGGCATTTAAGGAGATAGAGCGTGTGTTCCTCTGGGCCTAAAATAAATTTTAGTGAGTGGAAAATAAAGTATGTAAATTATTAGTCCCTAGATTTGGGTAATTAGAGGGTTAGTGGATTTATATCTAAAACTGCACTACAAACAGAATGCTACAGTATGCTTTCTGCATCTCACTGGACCAATTGGCACTTAATGATGGTGAAACTCAGGGTATGCTGCTGAAAAAACGGCCCTGGCAAATGGCAGCTGGAGCTTTCGAATTATTTTCACAATACATTTTCGTGCTCTGTTATTTTTCTGCTGTGTGCAGGTTGCTTGAAATCTTACCTTTGTGGGAAATGGGGGAAAATGAAGGACTTGTGATATCCAAACATTTACAGACAAAATCTTGTCTGAGGCGATGTTTCTTTTCAGTGGTTTCAAGTCACCTATTCAGAATAATCACTGCAGGGATGAGTTCGCTGTGGCAAAATAGTAGTGGTTAAGGGAAAAGTTTTCAGTAAATTTGGGAGAGCCCTGTGTGTGCATTTCCTTTGGGTAACTTACGATCTACATAGTTTTAGAAGGCACAAGTACAGGAAAAAAGAATGAGCTGAGTTTGAACTCCCAGCAAGAAGCTGGGTCTGCAGTAGGTGTGTGGCAGGTGGGTGCACCAAAACCAGAGCAAGATCTTCACGTGCTGTGGAGGTGCAGTCAAATTCTTCAATATCATGGACATTACTGAGACATTCATACCAAGGAAAATCTGTTGCAAAAATTACTCTTTGACTTTGTCATGCCATACAGGGTCCTTTCTATCAACAATATCAACCACCTAAGTGGCGGCCAGTGACCTCAGTGGTGGCCAGTGATAGGGGCAATGGGTGCAAGCTGCAACACAGGCAGTTCCATCTGCGTGTGAGGAGGAACTTCTTCACTATGAGGGTGACAGAGCCCTGGCACAGGCTGCCCAGGGAGGCTGTGGAGTCTCCTTCTCTGGAGATCTTCCAAACCCATCTGGATGTCACCCTGTGCCCCATGCTCTGGGTGTCCCTGCTGGAGCAGGGGGACCGAACTAGATGATCTCTGGAGGTCCCTTCCAACCTCAGCCATGCTGTGGTTCTGTGATTCTGTAATATCCGAAGCTAGGTATTGAACCAAGAAGAGTTACCATCACTCCACTTAGCATAGCTTGAAAATTCATGCTCCCTGAGGATTTGCACCCATCCCCTCCTCTGTTACTGATGGGTTTTTGCTTGTTCTGCTCTTGGAAACATTTCACCCCACAGCGCCATTGCAGTTTGGTCAAGCACTTCCATACCATGAAGCAGCTAATTTGAACACATAGAAGTTTGAAATATCCTGACAGTTTAATCAGCCAACAGTTGCAAATAGGGAAAAAGGAAAAAGAAAAAAAAAAAGAAAAAAAGGAGAGAGAGAGAGAAAACAAAACCAAAACAGAACTCCTTAATTGATTCACAGACTGAAAGGATTAAGAACACTTTAGATTATTTATTCACAGTTAACAATTTATCCAGCTCTAATTAGAGCTGCTGGAACACTTCCCTAACTGCAATATTAATTATACTTATTTCACGACTGCTATTYCCATACACAGAAGATGAAATACGCAATTAGGTGATCAGATATTACACTGGTATCACTGATTGTTTCTTTTTTTTTCTTGTTTTTCTATAGATATTATTATCCTCTGAAAACACTGCTGAAGCTTGGGCATAATACCTACTCATCATATAATATAAAGAGAGTTTAGCCCCTTGCAGAAGCAGAGAGCTGACCCAAGGCACTGTCTACCCAACAAGCAAGCATAGCTCACCCCAAACAAAGGCTCATGTGTTCAAAAAGGTTTGCAAGAGCTCCCAGATGTCCTCCCACAACTGCAGAAGGACACCGAGAAGTTCAGGGAAGGCTGMCAAGAAACACCAGATTAGTCTGGGCAATACTAAGAGCACGATCCTGAGAAACGTAAAACAAAGTGACTTCTGCACCTACGTGCTGTGTAGAAAGGACATCAAAACTGAGAGCAAGGGCTGACCAGCTGGGATCCCCAGCTGGGATCCCATATTTTATGTAGTCATTTTTCCAGAGGCTCAGTGGGAAAAACGAGCCTCTGGCTTTGCACAGGAGAAATTCAAAGATACCCTTGATTCCGTCACCAATTTCTCCTTCTATGGAAGCAATCCATCATGATGCTTTATATTTAGCTAAAAGCTTGCGTCAGAAAGGGCAACAACAGGAAGACCATTAATATCTTGTTCTTTTATACTGCTCCTTGTATGCTACTTCTCAAAAGGGATGGCATGTTATTTCATTTTACAGGTAGCAAAACTGAAGCACAAAGGAGACTAAAAATACTCAAATACTGTACAAATCAACAGAAACAAATACTTCCATTATAGAAACTCCTATAAAATACACTAAAGCAGTAAGTTCTTAAAATTACATTTTATGGTATGTAGAAAAAAAGAAAAAGAGAATATATGGCACCTTTGATTTTATAAGATCTTAGAGTAAATTATCCATACTAGATAAGACCCCTATTAAAATTCTATGGAACTTACATTAGTGTTATCTCTGCTTATTTTATAGCTCATATACTTTGTCCCATAAAGACCTTATTCCCTGAAAAAAAAAAAAAAAAGAAAAAAGAAAAAGAAAATCAGATTAGATCCATATCAGACATTCCATTTTCTTTTTCAGGAGCTTGAGAAGGAGAATTTTGCAGACTTTCTTTTCCCCATTATTTCAGCCAAAGTCTATCATCTTGGTCATTTTTTTGAGCATCGGTTATAAGGTTAGTTGACTGTTTACCTTTTCTGTGTGGAAAATGAGAGCAGACTACAGATTTGAGGATTTCCTTTTAGAAAAAGAAGTATAAATAAAAGAGGATTATCGCATCTACTATTTCAAGTCCCTGCAACCTGTATGATTTATTTTTATGAGCCCTGTTAATTGCCGCAGTTACAGAAAGGCAATAAACCGTACGGAAGGGAAAGGAAGCCCTTTTGCTTGTATCACATCCCAGAGAACAAAGCTGGCCCAGCCTGTTAATGACTGCAGGTTTATGGAGTTTTGAAAGCCTCAAAAGCCAAACTACGTTTTCTGCAAAGAACCTAAACCGCTCTGTGATTTCTGTGATTTAGTGCTGACTTGCTGCTGGGGGCGCAGTCATGTGGCTGGATGTGAAACTATGGTGTGAACCACCAGGTGCCCTGTTACTCACCCACTTGCACAACTGCACCTCCAGCACCTTGGAACTGTTTCCTGGAGAAATGCAGGGGAAGGCAGATTGCTTGTAGGAACACCCGGAGGATCCCGCGTTCGGCTGGGACACAACGTGCTGCCCTGGTGGTGGTGTAGAAATACTGGGTAGTGACTATTGCCTTAAAGCTTCYCCAAAAGTAAAACCTTTCATGGGTACACGTTGATCTCAGCCAAATTACCAGTAAGTTAAGGCTTAAATAAATAATTTCCACTGCTTTTCATTTATGACAGCTGTGCTGTTCTGCCAGTGTCAAATTGTTTGTGTGAGGTAAAACTATTCAACCTGATTACTTTGACTTTTAATTTAAAATACTTAGGTATTATTTTAAAAAATTAATACTGAACTATTGTAAAGCAAGCAAAAGGAAATGATTTAACATTTTCAAATGCATTTCAAACAGAACTTCCCTTCCATCTTTATTATTATTATTATTATTATTCAGAAGAGAACATCAATTTTCCCATACTTGAATTTCCATTTGCTGAGCAGCTCTTGCAGGTCAAAGTGCCTTGCAGTCTTAGCGTTTAACCTAGTTTTCAGTATCTCTTTGTCCATTTGATAAATAATATCTCACTGGACAGCTCATTTGGAGCTCACTGCTGAAAGTATATTTCTGTAGGGAGTTCTTTTTTTATGGCTATGACACATTTTCTTCCAAATCTAACTTATTGAATGCCTTTGATTCCAAGCTGACCTGAGCTTGCCAAGGGAGAAAGATGTAGCATAATATTTTTAAGGGAACAACAGCCCTCACACAGTTGATGAAGCAGCACTGGCTGAGGTCAGTCTGGGGAAATGGTCCCTTGCAACACGCCTGCTGCGGARCCATAAAAATTTGAATTACTTTCTTGAGTGAAGAAGATATTTTTCTTTTAAAATTGCCTCCTCCAAAGCAAACTAAACCCCAGTCCTGTTCCTAGCACAGTGCGCTGCTTTCTGAGGCTGACACCCATGATAGATGGCCCACATTGTTTCAAGACAAAGCTTATATATAAATAGCTCAGCCTAACACAAAGGGTCTGATCTCATTTATGCCACTTTTAGCCCTGCTTTACATTAACTTATGTGAAAGAAGATCCATAGCATACAAACGCTGCAGAGTAAAGTTTCTTCTAGAAATGTGGTCTGCTTCCTGCATTTGAAATGTATTTATGCTGCCTCCCGAGCAGAYTGAAGTCTGCAGGGATATTTTCCCTTTTCGTGCATGTTCAGAAGTCGTGCGTCCCTTTCCTGCATTGTGAAGGTCTTTACTTTTTTACCTTCACCAGCAGGACTCAGCAGCAAATGCACATTGAAAAGGGAAATCATCAGTATGAGACTGTCACCTCACATCTGGGCAGACAGAGAGATGCAGATTTCTGGATCCCACGCCAAAGACTGTGAGGACAATCGCTTAAAAGATGTTGACATGTTGACAAAGCGACCTCCATCCCGCGCATCCTCCCATCTTCATGCACACAAGTAATTAACTTATCTTCCCAACTCCTCCTCCCATATCCTGGAGGACCACACTCCGCCTCACCTCCTTTCCAGGCGTGATGAGGAATATCCGGATCCCCGCACACGCAGCGCTCAGGCTGACGGCTCTACGCATCCCAAAGCCCGGCACTGAGGCAAGCCGGGTGATGGGGGCAGTGCTGCAGYCGGTCACCCAGAAGAATCAGCTCTGGAGGGGAAAACGGAGTGAGAGCAGAGASAGCCCATTAATAACGGGCTGGTTTCCTTCCACTCCAGGGCTTGCAAGGTGCAAAGCTTCAGACATGCAAGACTTGACAGGTCCATAGCACTTTTGATGAGGGCGCATCAGCAGGGAGCTTTGGCACCGCTGCGATGTTGGTGGGGAAAATGTTGGGGTCATCTGCCAACAGGAGCTTCTGACACTCATCACGGGCAGAACTGGGAGGGAGATGGCAGCTGAGCAGGGGTCAGGACCCTGGCAGCAAAGCCAGGGAGAAGCCAGGAGATTAGGGAGCAGATGAGGAGTGTCCCCACGAGCAAACTGCAGGAAATGAAATGCAACCACAAGAAATGTCGTGGGAGAGGTCGTGACGGTGGAGAAGGGGCCACCTGATCCGAGCTGAAATGCAAGACTCCTCCAGACCCAGAGGAAGGAGTCAGTGAAGCCAAGACTGAAAAACAGCAAGCTCCGCTACCACGGGATTTGCAAAAGCAGGGAAATCTGGCGCGTATCCTGCCCAGGCAAGGGCTCACATCCTGCCCAGGTGAGCGCCGGGCGGCTGCCCACAGGATGTGAGCGCTCAGAGCTCGGCTCCGCCTGGGCTGCAGCCCCGGCTCCCAGCGCTGGGGTTCCCGGCTCCTGGGGCTGGAGCTCCCGGCTCCCAGGGTTGCATCCCAGGAGCCCTGTGAGCCCAACGGGCCCTCGCGCTTCTCCAGCCCGCAGCTCGCTCCCACTAGAGTCAGCCCTCAACATGATGTTAGAGAACTCCCACTTCTGAAGACATTGTGGGACTTGCAATGTTTGGGAGAAACTCACTGGCTAATGTATTTTCCATAATTAAAAAAGAAATCATTGCATTCATTCCAAGCAAACACTTTGGAACTGGAATTGCTTTATTTATTGTGCATTATTTCCCCCTTACAGCTCAGGTTCTTGAAGAAGAAAATAAAAGATCTTTTCTTTCAGGTTGATGGGAACTTGAATTGTTTTTTCTTTTCTAATCTCTCCAGGGCTAGACTTTGTTACCATGTTCCACACTAAGGACCTGTTTTCTTTTTCAGTCTACAAGAAGTAGTAGAAATTTATTTTATGAAAGAAAGCTAATTTGAAAATGACCTTCCATCATTAATGTTAACAAAAGATGACTTTTAAGTCAGCTCTCCAACACAGGCTGGAATAGTGCAATAGAGAGGAAAAACAATAAGATCAATGTCTTTTTTCACCATTGTTTACTATATAAACCTTAGAGCAATTGGACAGGTATTTTCTCAGGCATTTCTACTTGAGAAAAAGAACTCTAGCCACCCTCCTAGCACCTAGCATCATATTTGGTTTTCTATAAGCCCCACCATGTCACCTATCTGCTTTCTATTGCAGGTGCCTTCTGAATTTCTTTCAAGCACAGGCTTCATTTTTCACATCTGCCCAAGAATCCTCAATCTAAAACATCTTGAATATGCAAGTAAAAATACATCCTGTATTATGGAAAACAAAACTCCAAAAGACTAGCTGTTGATTTTATCCATGTAACAGCTAAACATAATATGTAGAGTAGCAAAGGGTATTCTTACAGAAACRTGGATTTACTTTAGCATGGGAGAAAAACAAGTGAGTAGATTAAAGCAGTCAACGTGAGGAACACAGAACAAGAGTGTGGTTGGCACTAAAGGCCCACTTGAGTAATATTGATTTACTCCTGTTTTACATTAGGACAGACTCGAGCTAGCTCTGCCTTCTTGGCTAGTGGGAATGTAAAGCTCGCTAGTCCCTGATCGGAAATGTTTCCCTCAGGGCAACCAAGACCGAGTGATGACTTAAAGGCAGCTGTCACCGTTATGACTGTGGCACTTGCTGTCCATAGAACAAAGTGTACTTTTGAAAACCAAATCAAGGTGTTCGGTCAACCCGTTCAGTTTATTGTGAAACTGGAGTGAAAAAAAAAAAAAAAAACATGAGGAAGACAACATAGAATAAAGGCCTTGCATCTTTATACAACTTTTTTTTTTTTGCAAGTAATGCAAGTATAAGATAGTGTAAAATGAGATGTCTCCATTACTTTAGGTAAAYGACAGTTTTCTAAATCGTCCTTTTATTTGCTTTTCACCGGTGACTCACTTCCCGTGGCTGGTCTTGCTACATACTCAGCAACGCTGAGCTAAACATTTACTGCTGAATGACAGAAGAGAAAAATATCCCCTTTCTTTGAGAGAGGTTGAAGTTCTTAAGGAAAAGCTCTGACTTTTCCAAACCCACAGCCACGGCAACGTGCCAGCAAAATCCTCTAATAAAGTTTAGAACAACGGCAAATCTCTATAACAGCAGGCCCAAATCAAATAGATTTTTAGCAAAGGACAACCTGTACCTAAAACTCTGCAAAGTGAGGCGAGACTGCAGCGATCAGCAAAATCAGAGCGACTGGGCATCTGCCTCATGCTGATAAATTGTAATTCATCAGCATTTACGCCACCATAAATTCATCAACCTGGAACATATCCGAGGGAATTCCTAGGACTGGGAGAGCAGGAATGCTGCTGGTCCGGATGAAGACAGAGACAGCTCAGGGTAGGGCAGTTGGCAAGTCCCCCTGTGCTGCAGGATCCTTTCAACATACATGACCAGATCCCAAATCACACAGACCCCAGTGTCACACACATGCAGAAAACTAAGAACTTCCTTTCTCACACACACATCTAAGGACAAAATGACTTCCACAGGGCCCTGTCAGCCTGAATTATTCCACGATGGCACAGTGCATTTTTCCCCCCAAATGCCAATGCTGCTTATAACATCAGATTACACCCATCCCATGGAAATGAGAAGCGTRGGACAGCAGCGCTTCGGTGCCCACCATGTTCCATGAGCGCTTAGGAAACATGATCGTGGGCCTGGTGCCGCCTCTGCAAAAAACAAGGTCTAACGTCAGCTCTCTACAGTGGCCATACAGAACTTGGCTACTGAGGGTAACAGCAAGTACCACCGTCTGTGACTGCKGCCCTCCATTCCCAGCACCAGGCCTGTCGCTTTTCCCCAGGGATGGAGCCCCACGCCAGTTCCCATATCTGCCCCGTGCGACTCCTTGCAGTGACACCTCCCCAAATGCTTTGGCAATGCTAATTTTGCACCAGGCAAGGATTTAAATCCATTAGGAATGCTTAGGCCAGACGCCTAATTTCTGATTTCCTCAAAGATGTTTTCYGTGGGCAATTCCCAAGGAAAGGGCCGCTCACGGACCGAGTTGGAGGTCAGCCACAAGCCCTCCTGCMTCCCTAGCAGCACTGGCCTCAAAGCCCTGTCCTCCTGCCCCAGCCTCTCCCAGCTCTTATCACATCAACACACCCCTAAGTGCTTCTAGGGACACCTTGCTTATCACTAACTCTCCACAGTCCATTTTTACCCACGGTCGGATCCCTCACGATGCAGAACGAAAGTCTCCAAGGGCTTTCTCCTATTGCAGAAGTTTCTCTGTCCCCTCCCACTGCGCCAGAAAACCTGTTATTTCCCCAAGCGTTCATCATTCTCAAGCAAAGATTGCACGTTTGGTGCATGCAAAATATTTGATTGAAATTCATCTGCATAGGAATTCACTCAAATCACATTTGCATTTATTTATTTTTAATACAGGAAAGTATAGATATCTCTGCAAGAAGGCAAACACTTAAGAGCATTTCACAGGTGCTATATTGTTGGTTCTTTGGCTCAAGCAGTGAAACCTGGATTATCTTTTTTTTTGTAGGTCAGAATAAGACACAAAGTATGTTGGGGATATCTAGCACCATATGAGGCATCCTAAGCTTTTCATGCAACATCTGACATAGGATCTCTGAGAGGCCATCACCCTTCTGGAGAGAGAGATGGGGGCTGGGGAGGATGCTCTTAGGCCATCTCAGATGATGTTAACTGCCTGCAAATTGCCAAATTGCTCCCCAAATCTCACTTCAGTGAGGGCYGCCAGATAGTCTCTTAGCTAAAAAAATCTCTGCCTGCTATTTCAGGAGGCTTCATTCCCAATCCCTCTGCTCCTTTCTTCATTTTAAGATCAGTCTTCTGTTAGGGGTAGAAACTATTTCTTAACTGCCAAGCCTATCTCTGTGTTAAAAACAGGCAAACCCGTCAGTCTGCGCRGTTCAGCTCTGACCTGCCATGCAGGGCTCCACCTTCAGAAACAAATGAAAAATCACAACCATTTCAGATAGGATATTACTGCACCTGCTCAGATTTATGGGTGTATGTGCAAGAGCTTTGATGGGCTGGGGATGCTTCTCTGTAAAACAGGCAAGGCCATTTAGAAATCAGACACCTGGCAAAACTACCAWGGAGCATCCTAGTGCACCGGGCATCAGCCCCATGTATCCAGGTAGTTTTAGTATAAAACTCAAAGCACTGCTGAGGCTGAAGGCAAATGTTCAGCTTTCAAAAAGGTAATGGTTTCTGGATTCAAAGCTTGCTATTCAGTTATTAACATTTTTCAGACTAAGAGAATGTCATTAAGAGCATAACAATGTCAATATAACAAAGTATAAGAAGTAACTGACCTATTTTAGTGAAGTATTTATAATGACGGATTATTACCAATTTTGAAATAGTTGTCATACCTCCTTAGGTGTGGACTTGGGAGGTACCTTCATGTGCTCCCTGACTGATTTAGCAAAACACAGACATTTACCCAGAGTGAGCTGCCTTGAATCCCTTCAACAGACAGTGGAGAAGAGAGACCCATGCAGGGTGTGAGGCTTATGTCTTCACACAGGTGCCTAAAAAAGGCAAATGAGTCATGCCAAAAAAGGGCCTGTTTCTCCCCACAATGATACAGGGCATGCAGGGCCATCCGCTCGGCTTGTCAAGACTGGATCCTTCCCACGTTCAGCAAGCAGGATCCCACCTGCAACACCTCATGCTGGCAACGGCCCTGGGTACTATGACAGATGGAAGGGGAAGACATAGAGGCAGAAGGCCGAGMGCTTGACCCACATTATCTTAGCTGTGTTAAAAAGAAGCACATTCCATTCCTTAGACGTGTTTTCACCTTTTTGGAAAGCTGGTRTTGTCTTTCTTTTCTTTTAAAGGTAGGGCATTTTCCTTGCTCAGGTTGAAAAGGGTAGTTCTCTGTGCGAAGTCACATTGAAATATGGGCAGATGTGCTCTGCTTTCTCTGCTAAGGAGCAGGCTGGGGTGTTTGTAAGTAGGAAAATGTGGTACCTTTGAATCATGTCAGCCTAACTAGAAATGCATCAGACGAACCTGTGCTGCATCAATCAAGACCAAAGTGGTGTCCACTTGAATTGCTGAGCCTGGCGGGTTCAGCCTCACCAAAAATAGGCAGAGAGAGATGGAGAGCAGGGAGGCTGGAAATACACGTCCCACAAGATGCTGAATCCCAGCTGSACACGCGGAAGTTTTTAAAGAAAAGATGAAAAAAAAAAAAAGGTATTTCAGTTAAACAAGCAGCACTTGCTGTTCTGAGACTGTAAAGGCCATATATTGTTGATTTGTTTCCTTTAAAAAAAAAAAAAAAAACACTTCCCCAAAACATCTCAACATTTCATTCCAAGTCATGATGAATGAAAATTAAAAATGTCAGAACCTCTTTCATAGAATGGAAATCCTTGTCTTATTACCCACCTCTAAAAATGATTTCAGGTTATCTGCTGCTAAGATGGATGCGGAAAGAAAGCAAACAAATAAGATTCCTCTTTCTCAGTGTCAACATTTCAATTTTCAATGATTTAGGAAGAATCAGCCTTCTTGATATGCTTTCAGGGGAAACTCTTTTAAAATAATGATGGCTAACTTGTTTTTCTTAATGAAAAATTATGCTCACCAGGAAAAAAAAATAGAAATATAGTGGTATGTATTTCTAGGAGCTGTAATTATAGTTCAATTCTCTTCAAGGTAAACTAAATTCATAAAGAAAAATACTTTTATTCAGACTCAAAAGGGTATTTAGACTATCCTCTGTCTCAAGCCATTTCCTTAACTTGCTTCTAAAGACAAGATTTCTTCACATTCCAGCAACTACATGAAGGACAAGTGTTTAGAATGGAAGTGATTATGAGAAGCTGAGGCTTTTCATATTAATTTAACAAATAATGTGAAATCACTGAAGAGTAACTCCCTTTGTTTAATTATAAAACAAGAGCATCTTTTTCTTCTGACTTCAGCATGAATAGAGTTTTTGCTTTGAATTGATCTTTCAGGCAACATCACATACTCCCTGATCACTTTAATATTAATGTTCACATACATGTAATATGCACATGTAGTTGCACTATCTGCCCAAGGGTCGAACTATGGTGTAGGCTGCAAATGCAGATAGAATTATCAAATATTTATGCAGTTGTATCACACTCATGGATGTGCTTTAAGTACTATATGCAAGAAATAAAAGATGTGTGTGGAGGAGAACACTGCACTGTCCACTGCCCACAGACAATAGTTGCTGGGAAATCAAGTTTTCCCTCTGACCCCAGGTTATACATAAAATGGAGTCCCTTAAGAAAATTAACGTATCAGACCCTTAACTCCCCCCTTTCTAAATATCATAGAATCACAAAAGGTTCAAGGTTAGATGGGACCTCTAGAGATCATCTAGTCCAACCTTCCTGCTCAAGCAGTGACACCTAAAGCACGGGGCACAGGGTGGCATCCAGGCGGGTTTTGAAGACCTCCAGAGAGAGAAAGACTCTCTGGAGTCTCCCTCTTTTACATATCTATCTTTTTACATGGCAATATTTTTCTTCCACTTTCTGCTATTGTAACTTTATATAGCAATTAAACATGTAGAGATAAGTATTTAAAAGTGCTTTACCTTGACCACAGATAGTTTCCTCTGTCTTGCCAAAAGGCTATACCTTTGCCCACACAGGACACAGAGTCAGCCATATGTAACCCTCAATGGCTAGATAAAATGGCCAAATTTGTACGTTACCTGCATTGTTTCTGGAACTTATCCCCAGTTCTGCAGGTCTGGAAAACAGCAAGTCACAAATCTCTTATACAAGTAGAGGAGTTATTTGGTGAGTGACCGAGAGCGAGAAGCTGCTTATTCAAGGACATGAGCTAAAATCTGACTAAAGGGCTTTCATGGGGTACTTTGCCATGTCATGGGTTTTAGCCTGGGGCTACAGTGACCATAAGGAGCGCTTAAGAAAAATGAGACTATTAATGTAATAGGCTTACATTTACCTCAGCACCTCTACTGGAGTATGTGTCTGGGGAGTGAAATAAAAATAGAAAGCCCTCAAAAAGCTCCGTGTCACTGCTTGGAACAGCTCCATCTTATATAGGAAAAGCGAAGGATCACCTCCAATAGAGTTAGGAAAAAAAAAAATGGCATTCAATGACAGTTGTTCTAACACATTCTTAATAATCTAGATTTTTTTTTTTTTTTTTTTTACTATATAGTATCTGTTTTCCTGTTACCTTGTCACTGTTTACATTTCAGAATTAACCGCATAAATGAATTTTTGGTCACAAGAATCAACAGATATTTCATTTTGCATTCTAAACACAACAAGGTCACCTTTTTTTTTCACCTTGCRGAGTCCCAGATCCTTCTGACTTCACATAGTTTACTTGTAATCTGTAGGCAGACTTCTGCATGAATGTCTGCCATCAGGTTGAACTATTCTGTTCCAAATATTCCATCTTTTTTAAATGTGTAGAGACTAAGCATTAAACTATATTTGAAAAGYGTCTCAAATCCCACCTGCTGGGTATTTTTTCTGGGTCCTGGGCATACTTATTTGAGTTCTGAGCAGCACCCAGGAGCGAGCACCTTCCCTTGAGTTTCCATTGACGGGTATTTTGAAGGCCTTTGGTCAATGCCCACTTAGCTCTCTGCTAGGAAAGTGGATGTGCCAGGAAGCCCAAATAACGGCCTAGGGAAAGAGTCGCTCTGGTAATTACCACTGTCGAGGAGCGGAGCTGGAGGGGAACTTTCCTACCCGCCAAAGAGGGCAACTGCTGTGGCCTGGTTAGAGGAGCAAGGCCCTGCATGGGCCTCCTGGCTACAGCCACATGGCGGAGGGGCAGGGAAGGGAAAGTAATCCTGGCCCTGCTCGTCTGTTCCTCCTCTCACTCACAGAGAGGGCAACGGGCCCTCTGAGGAGAACCAAACTCAAGCAATAGTGCTGAGCAAGTATCATCACCAGCCCTTGTGCAACTCCCCTGCGCCGGGGGTGAATTTGGCCCCGGCCGATCTCCAGCGARGCAGTGCCTGGCAGGCAGAGCTCAACACGCTGCACACATCTCTTGGAGGAATCAACACTTGACAAAGTATCCTGAAACGAGTATCTCTGCCAGAAGTCACGCAGCACCAGGTCGAACCAAAAATTCCTCGTTGCTATGGTTGCCACTTGCTCTAAATCTCTTTACTACTCCTTGTTGAACAGCAGCAAAGGAGAATAAAACATATACAACACTTGTAATTGCCTGGTGCATATTTTAACATTTCTCTTTGGTGGCTGCTTTAAATTATGCAGTAATTTTGCTGGCATGTTTCTGCAGTTCCTCTTCCCTAAGAGGATACATTTTACAGTGCTGAAATTGGACACTGGGTGTAAGAATCACACATTTGAATATTTTTTTTTCAGTAGCAAATGTGTCACATGCAACGTATTACAACTCAAGCTGTAAAAATTAAGTGGCATTTGCATTCATTAAGTATACATGAAATCTAATGCCATTAGGTCCAGTAGCAGTAAGRCCTGTCTGTTGCTGCTGATGTTACAGCTTAAGGACATTATGTCTTCTGGGGAGATTCTGTTTCATAACCTAATAAAGCCAGGAATTAGATCCTGGCTTGATGCCTTTGTAAATCCAACTCAGTGAACATACAACATGAAAGCTGTGGATGTAAAATATTTATATTCATCCTTGTCCAAAATATTAATTTACCGAAAAAGGTTTAAAAGATTAAGCAAACTGTGGGCACTATGCCCACAGCAGAACCAATTTAAGAGACAACAATATGATTTGCTGAAGCCAAGTCTCACTCCTAATTTTCCAGCTTTGTTACGGATACGGTACAGAAGAACTGTTAACATTTCATCAAGGCTATTTAAAGAATCAAAACCTTACAGTTATATTTCATTCAGCTTCCCAGAAACACTGATCTACGCAGTTTCCCAGGAACATCAAGGCTGCTTTACCTTTTGGATTCTGATGGTTTTTAGCTGACATAGAAGTTAGGCAAACATCAGCATGGCAAAACRTGAATCACCATGTTCTGCAGTTTTCATTCTGTATTATGCTGGAAGGATACTTTGATGCAGTATTACAAGCACAAGCCCCAAGTCAGCAAATAAACCAATGTGGACTTGGGTAAACAACGTGCACTTGGGTCTGCACAGAGTTTCACAGAAGACAGCAAAGAACATGAGGCCCCCCTCCTTACCACTTCTGTAAAATCTATCAAATCTATAAATAAAAAACAATTCATCAAATTGTAACCAGCATTTCTATGAGATGTATCCAGGCTGCAGTAGAAGCTTTCTTCCAGAACTTCATCCCCAATCCTTAATTTCTAATGATCAAACTAGCCATGCTCACAAAGTAAAACCTTACCTTTTAAAGTCTCTGATTTCTTCTCTGATTCTTAATTACATTCTCAACTTGGTTCTCCTGTTGGAAAAAAAATCAGCAGAATGTTTATTTCTAATGAGCTGAACAACAAATCTATTTCCATGGAGATGTGGGAAACAGAAAGGTTTTACTTAATTATGTATAAATGATGCCTTATTTTCCCGTAAGTAACTCCCCACTGTTCTGAGAGAATATTTTGCAAAAGCTGATGTTAAGAACATGCCTGTTGGAGACTCTGTCTCCCCACACAATTTCAAAGGCAAAAGAGTCCACAACAGGCAGATTTTTATTTTTACCTATTCAAGGCAATATGTGTACAAATCTATTTACTTAGTTATCTATTAAATTTAATTAAACTCATGGCAACCTTAGCACTATTTTCAAACTAATTCCATGGTCCATTTAAAAAAAAAAAAAAAAAAGCAGAACCCACCAAGCTAGCCCTCGGAGTTCTTTAGAAAATAGCATTTATTCTGCTTTTTGACATGCACGCTGAAAGAATTCATTTCATCTAACAAAGGTGGAGCCAAGTAGGGAGGCTAAAAAGGAGCCATGTAAGTCAAAGAGAAGTCACTCRTTCCTTTTTCCTTAGTGGAGATAGACAGGGACTCACAGAAAACAATCTCATCTTAAGTGGTTTAGATAAGAGAACTGGGACATTTTGGAGGTCTCTATTACCCTCTAGGAGAGAATGGACTGG
The DNA here is from genome assembly GCF_003342845.1 of Nothoprocta perdicaria. Lineage (NCBI taxonomy): Eukaryota > Metazoa > Chordata > Aves > Tinamiformes > Tinamidae > Nothoprocta > Nothoprocta perdicaria. The sequence goes on from NW_020456298.1 coordinate 2,258,292, forward strand.
ATAGCTTAAATGACTCATTTTTAGAAAGCTGAACTTAAATGAGGTCCATCTTGGTATCTACTTTAAGTGGATCATACTTCCCTAGCACAGTCTCAGCTGTGTGAGTTTTCCATTAATTTATTGCAGCTGTGTGAGTCAACATCAAGCCTTTAATCTATAACAAAAAGATACGCAGACTATTAGTTAGCAATAAACTGTCTAGGCTGTCAAATAGCCAATTTGCAGAAAAAAAGCTATAATGTAAAATTTCAGTTATATTTAGAAAGAAACTAGATGCTTTTTTTTTTTTTTTTAAGTTGAAAAAAGGTTAGATTTCATTTTCTGCTTTCTACTTATCATGTTTTCACATCACTGACACTCTGGAACCTGACATACCACCAGGTATAATCAGATGCCCTGGTCCTGTCCATTTTGTACTGCCAAAATGATGCAAACCATGCAGAAAAAGCCCTTCAGGGGAAGCTAGGAGTACTCTGTCTACACAGCTTCTCTGCAGTGTTGACCTGAGTCAGTCAATCCTGACCTTTCCACCACAACGCTCTGTATTGACATGGATTAAACATTAGGTGTTGCATTTTGGTGTCGCATTGCTTCTGAGCTGGGAAGTCTTCTGGGGAGGTTATTTTTTCATGGGTTCTCATGGTCCAGCACATAAAACTGCTCTTCATTTACGGAGTGCACTTACTTGCTCTCTCCTCCTCTCTCTCGCCTAGCGTAGAGCTCTTGTCTCTTGTCTCTGGTCTGTGGCAAGGAGAGAAGGATATTTTATGCAAATCGCTTCCAAATGGAGTTGCTCATTAATAATGCAGAGACCTCTAATGGGAGAAACCCATGACATTTGGCAGCAAGAACTGTTAATGAAAATGTCATTAAAGAAGTCCATCTGCACCCCATGAAACAGCCACTCCACCTTTCCATTTCTTTCTTGTTTTCTGCACACACCAAATACACATCTCTAGGGACATTTCCCATAAGTTAATCTTTTGGGAAACAAAACACCTTTTTACCTGGAGATGAACACTGGTCTCTGAGAAACTGGTCACATTTGAGAGGAGGAGCTCTAAACGCCTTTATTTTTGTGACAGAAATATAGCAGTTACATATGGGACTAAATATCAAAGCCRAGAAAGGTGAGATTGTAGTGACAGGCTGTGGGTTGTGCAATTTGCAGCAGYGCTGATCTGGAAGTTGTGACATAGCCCTTGCTTTCTATGTACCTGGTCCATGTGATAACTGGGTATCTCTCTGGCTTAGCTCTTGCRAGTTCTTCATGTTGGTAAGTCATCCTGTTTGCTGCAGTCTTCTGATCACATCTATCTTGTTGGGCTGTCAAGTTATTTAGCTGATCTTAAGGACTTGATCTAACAATTCCGCTAAAAACTACCCTTCTCCCTCAGGCCATTTATATCTCACCTTAATGCACTATATTATGTGGAAGCAACTGTCTGACAAACTGACTCAGACTGACAATGAATGTCCCTTTTCTGTTTCCTGCCAACTTTCCATTTCCACACCTGCATGTTAAGGGCTTTCTTTCATAAATAAAACAGCCTGGTGTTTTATTTCTATCTGGGTGCACACATGCTGGTCGTGGCTCATGTTCCTAAGCTGTAAGGGAAACAGATGCTTTTCTCCCTGTTTTTGAGGGAGATCTATTTCTTTCAAGATCTGAATTGCATGCGTTTACACCAAGCCAGGGAAATTTTGTGGGTAAAGTCGATGTCTTTTAATGAAAAACCTACTATATTTAGAAAAGCACTCAGGCCTTTGGCACAGGGAACATGACAAAAGCATGTAAGCAAAAGCTTGTCCTTTTTTTTTTTTTCCTAACAAAATTATTGGTCAATTAAAAACTGATCTCCCTTATGATGTTACCGCATCATGGCTGTAACAGGCTTACTGCCATAACACTGTTTAAATCCTACATTGCCCCCACTTTGTGCTCAGTACATCCTACCCTGGTTCKTCAGTGTGGTCCTTACCCCATCAGCCAGGATATCAGCTCAGGCTTTTACACTCCAGCACCATAACCCACTGGAGGAGCCTATTTCCCTATTTCCTCTCAGCAGAGTGCGGCAGTTCATCACGATGTGGTGAAAGATGGCCAAAAAAAAAGTGTGATTTCCCCATTCTGCAAAGAAGTGGAGGCACAGGGAGACTGCCACGGAAGCAAGTCTGCTCCCCCTCTCCCCGTGCTTGGCACCAAGAAGGGAAAGAGTGCTGCAAATGTTCACACTAGGCAATAATAGATTGCCGGTGACGGGCGGGGAAGAGCAAAGCAAAGCTGTTCCTTGCTGAAGTGCTAAAAAATAAATGAAAGTCCAACAGGCAGGCAGAACGCAACCGGCATCTCAGAGCACTGCTCTTTTTGCCTTTGAAACTGCACCCCGGCTTGGCAGCCGGCGCATCCCRGGATGCCCACGGGACCGCCGGCACTGCTGCCTTGGAGTGCGTATTGATTTCCTGCTCGTCATCCCTGCATCCCACTGCCATTTACTGAGCCGGACTCATGTAAYGTTATGCCTCGGTGGATGGGCTTCCCTGTCGTGCCTGATCAAAAGTGTTGCCTTGGAGCGATCTGAGCTTGAGAGAACCCCGAGCAGTTTTGTAAGTAAGAAGTCACCCGAAGGTGACACTTGAGAGGAGCAACATGAAAGTCTATCCATCTCTCTTGCGTCCCTGGCTACTTCAGAGAGCTCACAAACAAAGCCGCGCTCGGCTCGCCGGCACTTGGAGAGTAAAGGACCCTTATGCCCTTGTTCATGTTTTATCAGGGCTTCCTAAGTAGCTTAACTAACTAAAAATGCTGACTCTAGTCAAGAAAACCGGATTTTTAAGTAAAGATAGTTCGGTAATGATGTGCTATAAAGATAGCTAACTAAATATAAAACCAGGTAAGCTAGTGAGCTTGCTCTTTCAGAGGGCCAGAGAGAAACCAATGGCAGAGAGACATCCTTTCAGGCCCGATCTCAAGGCCCAGAGCCGCCTGTCACCTGTTACCTGGAACAGTAACACCTCCGTGCACACRCAGACAGTTCCCATGGGAGACACCATGGGAGCAGTGGGAGACGCCGTCCCCCCAAAGGTGTTCAAGCCAACCAGGTCTCCCGCGCGCTGGGCTCAAGCACCGTGCCCTTGCTCCCTGCACTGATGTGTTCAGCAGCATTCCCAGCACAGGGAGAGGGAAATGCTCTTCCTTGAATCCRCCATTGGCTCAGGTAAGCAGCAGAGCCCTTTGGAAATACCCTTCCAGTCAATGGCTAGAAACTCACTGCCAAAACTATGGGTTTTTTGCCCCTTTATTCAGTCTGCTGATGGTATCTTTTATGATTCTACCTAGATCAATTTTCTTCCTATAGGCAGAGTATCTCAAAGTAGCCAAACTTCAAATTCATCTTCAGCTTTTGTCTTTCTGGCTAGGCACATTCACAAACAACTCATGTGTTTTCTTATAGCCCTCAGTCAGCTCTGTGTCCATCTGCAATGACAAATGATGGGCTGTGGTCAGCAGCCAAGAAGGGGTTAAATGAGTCTCTTGGACACAATAAAAAATGCCACATCTTTCTTAGTTGTTGAAATAGGATTTATCCTAGGTAAAAACACCTGGATAGGGCTGCCAACGTTATTTATCTCCTGTATCTGACAAAAGATCGGAAGGAAGAATTTGTTAAAAGTTTCAGCATCCTTTTTCATTTGGTTAAGTGAGAAATCTCACACCCAGTAGCCTTCTGAGCAGATCTTCAGCAGGGGAAATTCCTGGGGTGAGAAATCAAGAGAAAACAGCAACTCTTTTCAGACTGTGCCCACTACGCCTTGTCTTTTCCTTACAAAAGGAAGGAAGGGGCCAGCGGGGGAACCTCTCAGCCTGGGCAGTGCCAGATGTCACAGCGGACACTAGAACCATCTCTCTGTTTTTACATTTTAATTTGCATATGAGGCTCCCAGTAAAGTCACCAGGCTCATCCTTTGTCACTAGTCAGCCACAAATCCTTCTGTGGCATCAAGGGATTTAGCASATTTTCCTTAATTAGCTCTACATAAAAATGGGAGGAAATAGTTACTTCCTCTCTTTTTCGACATTCTTGTGGAAGACTAAATTTTCAATTTTTTTCTTATTTSATTTTTTCTTATTTTCTCTACACAATGCACCAGAGTCTCATGTCCCAAAGTCTTTCAAAGGCATGAGACATCAAAGGTGCATATCAGCCACTATGATATATAGAACCATATTTTAAGCATATTACAAGCATATTATATAAGCAGTCCTAAGTGGACCATCCTGGAAAGGACACCTTGAGAACTATCAAAAGACTTTGCAATCCAAAATATGGATAAATTCACTTAATTTTTCAAGACTATTTGAAAGACCCAGTGCTGCTGAACACTTAAAGRTATTCAGAAGTTCTTCAGCGAAATGTTCTCTTATCGGAAAATACCAGGTCACTGAAACAAGTGTTTTGCAGGGAAACATACCAGCATTGCCAAAACTTTTGTCAGAACAGATTTCTCATCTCCAAGCCGTGATTTATGCTCAGAACCCAGGGGAGGCTCGGCATTGACAATAGCCTCAAGTCCTGGGCTTTCACAGACCTGAACTTAGGACCCCTGTGTGCTAGGCAGGTGCTATAAATCACCAAGCTATTAACTACCTACTGAAGTCAGAGTCTCAGAGGTTGGCACGGATCCACTTTGCATAAAAAAAATGGAACTTGGAGATCCCTGATATTTCTGTGGTCAAAGCACTTTTCTGGAATGCAGGAGACTGGCAAAGGTGAATCTTTCACACACGATGTGAGTTGATTAATGAATTGTTGGCTAAGCTAAACTAGGCCCCCCCTTCCTTTCCACACTTTTTTTTTCTTCACAAAAATATGAGGAACTTGGTTTCAGCCCTAAAGGGAACAAGAAGGGTTTTTTTTCAAAACCCTGTGCACAACCTCAAAGTTGTGCACAACTAGAAAATCATCTCTCACCCGGCTGCTAGAGATGACTCATCCCTGTAAGATGGCCATGATTTTCTTTTGGGGAAACTCAATAGCTTCCAGGTGAGCTGCAGTGCAGCACATAAACGGGCATGTCTTAGCTTTTAAGGGTTTGTAAAGCAAGAAATTACATTAAATTAGATCAGGCTTTTTGGAATTTGGGAGCAGAGATTCAGATTTAGTAAGCAGTTAGAGGCAGAGAACAGCAGGAGCAGAGGATTTATACTTTGCCCATGTCTTCTCAAGGACTCTGCTGCTTTGTGCTCATGGGGATCTAGGATTCAGGAGTGAGATTTTTAAAAGCAGCCTGCCCTGGATATGGGCACTGAGATGAAACATTTGTTGCGGAGGGACCACATAATTCTGCAATTTTAGTGGATCTAGGTCCCACTTTAGCCTTAAAGCAGTGTTAGGATATAGCAATTCATTCTAGTTTAGTGCCCCTATTTTCACCTTACCTCAAGTTAACTGAGGGCCATAGTACAACCAGTTATTGCTTCATGTAACCAATAATAAATCTAGCTGTCTGGATCACTGCACACTTATATATAAACGATAGGACACAAGTTGGGAGTCCTTGGGCTGCTTCAGATATGTAATAGCAACGAAGCGTGGCCACCATGTCAGAAACTGCACAGGGGGCTGGGCAAGGCGCAGGGTCACCCAAGCGGCTTGAGCTTTACTTGTACAAAGCAGTTATTTTTGAGTTGTATATACCCATATATATGTATATGTGCACACTGCACTTCAAAGCGGCAGGAAYGAGTGCTCGCAGCCTGGCAGTTTTACATTTGAGTGTCCCAGGAGGGATGGCAAAAAGGCCAAGGGACAGAAGCTGGCCGTCTCCCGGGCCTGGTGGGCAGCAAGGAGTTTTCACSCTCCAACTCACCATGTTTTCCCAAACAGGCCGAGCCAGAGCCCCGTGTGACATTAAACAGCATTTCCCAGCAGAGCTGCAGAGGCTCCTGGTCCCCACGGTTGACCTCGAGCTAGGAACGGGCCTCCCTTCACCCTGTCATCCCCTTTCCTCAGGCAGCCACAAAGAAGAGAAATGCAAACTTCATCTGCTGTCCTGGGAGCAGGTATATTTTACTATAAAGGAAGGACTGCCTTTGCAAGTCAGCTACACGATGCTGGAGCACAGGATAAAAKTGAGTCCCCCTGAGCAAAGCTCATCTGAGGTGCCCAGGGATCTCCTGAAAGACATCGGCCCATTAAAACACTGAAATAAGAAGAGAGCTGGCAATAAGCATGATGCAAGTAGATGCTGAGCTGCCTTTTCTCATCAGTCCCTGCTTAAATCAGCCTTCAGGAATAACAGAGCAGGGTTATGATTTCTCCACAAATTGCAGATTAGCCTTTTCTTGAAGATTTCAGRTGGCTGGAGGCTCACTGATCCTTTGCAAAGGCAATGATAATTATTTTCCCCCTTCCAGTTCTCCCAGCACAACATTTCCAAACTAGCTCTTTCAAACAAAAAATATGCCTGTTTTCTTCTGACAACTTCCTGTGACTACATGCCAGCTATGAAGACCAGGGAAGACTGGGCTGAAATCCTCCGGGATGCAAAGGGTGCAGCTTTTGTTTCAGGTGCACTTGCTGACAGCTGATACGTGCTGACAGGGAACATGAAAAAATATAACTGTGTTTATCTGCACCTTCCATTTAGCTTGTGGCCATCGTCACACTGGATAAAGCTCTTAGCCCCATCCGAAGAGACAAGTAAACGAATTTTAGCCTGAAATAAGAATATCAAGCACCTATAGTTTTTCCTGTGTGACAGACCTTATGTGTTTGTGCATATGTGTATGTCAGAGACTGTTGGAATATTTTTAACACTAACCGACCGCATTCAGAGATTGGTAAATTAAATAATCATTCATTAGTTACCATAGTGATGCAGATGCGATCGCACTGAACAAAGAAGGGACGGCAGGGAGAAGACACAAACAAATGCTGGCAAGAGCTAACAGCCCCTACACTAGTTTCTGTTAATATATATTTTTTATTAAAATCCCCCGACTGCAGGATCTTGTTCGGTATTCAGCAGCACTTCACCTGCCTGCAATGAGAGAGGGCAGATATGGCCTGAGCGATTCAAACCATGAGCTGGGGTAAATTGGTGGGGCTCTATCAGCTTTGGCCAAGCAAAGCCACTTCATGGCAGCTGGGGACCTGCTGAAAACAGCATCTAATTCCCTTTAGCTTCTGCAGCAGCTGAACTTACAACTTTGCAAAGCAGCCRGCAAACCCTCCGGTAAACCAGAGGCAAGACAGGCAGAGGCTGCTTTTCCCAAGCTAGCCAGTGGGCTTGGCCACATAACTGCCATTAATTTCCATGGCAGTTGTGTAGCCGCGTCCCCCAGCAGCCGGGAGACCCTCATCCATAATCCCATTGTCGCTGCTCAGGGACACAGCACGGGGTTAAGGGCAGCGCTGGTGGCACCGGGCTCACACGGGCCGGCGGAGCAGGCCGGCTCCGGCCTTGTGGGTYGCGCTGCTCCCTGCTGGGCCCCCTCTCTTCAAGGGGGCTCTCCCCCCAAATGCCGGGTGCCAGGGACACGCCGTGGCGATGCATGGAGGAACCTTCCAACGGAGGCGGCCCACGTGCTGCCGATGGCACCCGGCATGTGACAGAGCTCGTGTGGGGCCTGCTCTGCGGCCCTCCAGAGAGCCACCCAGGGCCCCTCTGACAGGACTGGCCCACAACACACGTGCTTAATAACGTCTTAAATGTCTCACTGCGGTGCGGGGTTCGCTTAAGGGGCCACTTCTCCTGGTTTATTACGAAATGCATCTAGAAATCTTAATTACAGTAAATAGCCACTTTTACACAGAAACCTTCCYGGCGACAGTCCCTCTGGATTTGCCCAGCCTGTTTTATTTGGAGTTAAGGGAACCAATACTGAGCTTTATCACAGTCTATTACAAAAAAGAAGAAAAAAAAAAAAAATCACTTGTTATATTGTGAGCTGTGAGATGAAAAAAAAAGTGTATATTTACATAGTTACTTTTGTGTTACATTTTACACTATTTTAAAGGCTGCCAAAGACGGTCAGTCATGTAAAGGGACCACTATTCATAGAACAGTGTGGGGTTGTTGGTTTGTTGAGCTTTTGTTTTTATTCTCTTGTAGGCTGTATTGTAAGGGTTAAGGACTTAACTCAGGCCGACCTCCTCACATCCACAGTCTTCTAAAAACCACAAAAAAATATGGATCATGTCCTCCTTCCCTTCCATGAGTGCTGCCACCACTGAATCTGTCCAGAGGAGGAAAGCAGCAACTCCCACATGTTTCTGTCATCCTCGGCCTCTACCAGGGCCTCGACCACCCCACGTATGACATCCACTACATGGGCTTCTCCCACTAGACTTCGCATTTCCCACTGGAAACCTTCCTCTCCTTGCAGCAATCAGGCAGTGACAGATGAAACGGCTCCTTGGTTCCTGGTGCAGCCCAACRAGCACCTGGTCTCCATCGCTAGGACATGCTGATCTTCTCAGGTATCAGCARTGCTGCGGGAGTGAATATTCCCTGCTCCAGTATGAAATACGGCCTTGACTCTCACCCCGAGAAGCTGTAAAGCTGAACTGCATACGGAGAGCAGGTTGACATTGTTAAGATTCATTAATCTTACAAATACAACAACGGAAAGGACATTTACAGGCAACCGGGTTATACTAATTGCCTGAGCAAGCAGTGCAAGCAGCATTTTGCAAACTGGCCTTCAAGGTGYGTTAGCAGCACTGCCCTCATCATCCCAGCTCCACAACAGGTATGTCGCTGTCTCTGATCCATAAGGGATGTGATGCTTTCCATAGAGATCATACAAAAGCTGGAAAAATGCACCCTACATCTTACTATGCGTCCTGAGGTATACCTTAGGGTGCTGCTGCTTGTTGTTTTGGGCATTCAGAGGAGGGAGAGATGTGGCTCCTGCATCACATGCAACTTGCCTGTGACTTCCCAGCCAAATTGCTAGCTACAGATTGCAGGTGTCCTGGCAACAAGAGGCCTTCGGCACAAATCCAGTGAGACTTTAATTGCTCCAGCACCATGACGTGGAGGAGGAAACAAAAAATAACAATCTACTAAATAAAAAATGATCTCTTCCCAAGAGGTTCCGTATACTGCGGGTTTTGTGTTTTTGTGTATGTGKKTTTTTTTTTTTWACTTGTTAGTCCTGTTTCAGGATCTTTTTCGTATCACTCATGACTTTTTAATGTTTTTGCCCGATCCAAGCCTTTGACAAGAGCACATGTCACACGCAGCGTGGCTGTGAGCCATGGCTTTCATATATATGTTAACCAGCCTTTCCAGCATTACAGGGCCTCGGTGACACAAGAGTAATCTAGTTAAGCCACAGCAAAGTAAGAGGTTTCAGCATGATACATCAGGAGAGAGAGGACCAGGGGGGAGCGAGCTGAAGAGCCAGCAAGCAGCCAGCTCGGYGGCACAGCACTGCACACAGCTAACACATAAATGTCACCGTCTGCAAAGGGGGTGAATTCACGGGGTGTCCTCGCTGGGGACAGCTCTGCTGGGAGGCTCACTCCGGCATCCAGGTGGGGAGGAAAAGCCTCTGCAGCGAGACAACCCTTCACGCACAGCTTAATCCTGAAGAGAGAATCTGGGACAGCTTGAAGTGTTAAAGAAAAGCCCAGTAGCGACGTGGATAGCTACATGTGCCCACAAGAGGAATTCAATCAGGGATGCAAACAGAGCAAATTTGCTTTTCCCTCTGAAAAACTGCCCTTTGTATAACAGGAATCTCTGGCTCATGGAAACCTGCCTCTGAATAAAACGCTTGCCTTGAACCTCCTTAGGAACTGTTTAAATATCTGACTTAATGAGTCTGAGTTTCCACCAAGATATCATTTGTCTTATTTATAAAATGACCCAGCACTTGTCTGCATTTGCAATGTCTGAGGGGAGCTGCTGAATAAACACACATATTTTTCTTTGCTTTTTTTAACACAGTATTTTCTATGGAGACTTAAAAAGTATCTTCTACTACAGTGCAGAATCTTGTGATGAACAGAACAATACAAAATCAAACATTTCTGAGGTTAACTTAGAGCCATTTATTGGTTTTCTATTTCTAGGCTTCAATTAGAGAAACATAATTTGTAAAAAGCTGAACAGGTAATCAGATTGCAATCAGCAAATCTTCTTAATAAAAAGGGGCAGACAGAGAGAAAAGATTTAAACAGCAAGCTTTATGGATATGAGAATAAAAGTAAATTCTCTTTTACAGCCCCATGGGAAACCCTAGATGTAATCAATTTGTGATAAAATTTAATTAAGAGAAAGCAATGGGATGGGAGACAGAACTCAGGTGCACAGGAAATCTTTGAGAATTTCTCCTGTGAGAAAAAGTAAGATCATTTTTCTACTCATACAGTTGAGTCATATCAGTAGGCAATCCATACAACACATCATAAAAAAAAGACCCATTTTCTCGCCCTTTCCAAGTAGCTTCCAACTTAGACGCAGTAAAAGACCACAACAAGCACTTTAAAAAAATTCAAGTATTTTTGTGCTTATTCCTCCAATAGTGGCTGGTTTATTGGTTTATCAGTTCTGCTTTATCTAAACCTTAATTCCTCACTGGCCTGCCATGTAATTTTGGTTGAAAAAAAATGTGAATTTTTGTTAAAAAGCTGTATTTTAAAAAAAAAAAGAAGCAAGAGAAAGATAAGTTCTCAGAACTCTGAGAAAAAAAATCCTATTAAGGATGGTACATAACTGATTATTATAAACAATTGAGTAACTCATAAAGAACACAATATTAAGTTATCTGTAACAGTGTATGAACTGTTATATACTACTAATAAAAAGTATACAGCTGGGGCAAGGAAAATAAATAAAATATAAACAGAACAAAACAAAAAAAAAAAGAAAAAAGAATTGGGGTTTCATTAGATCTACAAAGCATGCAAAAGTCAAGCACAAAATGCCAAGCGATAACATAATGAAATTCCCAGTCATATATTGCAGATTATAAACTGCGTTGTATTTCTTTCAGTAACAGCTGTTACAAACCCTGGAGTCAGCGAAGGTGCCAGTACTGCCTCCAGGATCACTGCGAGTGGCCCAGACAGCAACACATAGATAACTCCGCAAAAATGACCTGCAAATAGAAAGGAAATGCACCCGGCCAGTGGGCCAGATGCCCCCCGGGAACTGAAGTTGCCCATGATGCCTTCACTACGAGTCCAGGTAAAGGCCAAGCAAACASAGTTAGCCTTTCAAACCTCCACTTGAGCAGAAAATACGTTGTCAGTGTAGTACACAGGCACCTCCGTGTTCATGCAGGGGGATTTTCACTGGGCTGATAGTTCTGCCAAGCACACAAGGCCACCGATGGCATGTTGCTCTCCGAGCACTCTTCCCTGGCAGAGACACCTGCAATGAATGGTCCCAAAGCCTTTCCACRGTGGCCTTCTGTGGTCATTGCCCAAGACAGAAATAGCTCCTATCTGCCACCACCACAGTCTTATGGCCACTATATCCCACTGCGCCATCTCTGATGTATCCGGGCCACTACGGAGGCTTCTGGGTCGCGCTGTAGCTGCAGGAGGGAATTGGTGGTTGCGAAGTTCCCCTGTCCACATCCCACCTTTTTTCCGGGTACACACAAAGTTGTCTAAAGGGTAATKGCCAAGATTTTCAGAAGAACCAAAAATCAAAACAGAACCCCAACCCCGATTTCCAAGAAAGCTTCACTGTTCCACCTGCAGCTCCTGCCTATTTGTTGAAGTTCTGCACCTGCAGATTTAAAACTGCATTTTGAGCCCTCATTTTAAAAGGAGATGGAGCAAAGAGATGGGATATACAGGAATCTTGGAGGCTGGGTATTAAGAAAAATGTCAGAAGGATGAAGTAAAAGTAAAAAGCAAGGAAAATACATCCCCTTTAAGCTCTCCATAAATACCATGCTGTCCTCATAATACTAGGAGGTAAAACATTTCAGGCAGGAATGTAGTGTCTGAGTTGACAGTCTTCCTTTAAACCTGTATATTACGATGATAATGAATAGTCTCCTGTCGGTGCTTTCTTGGCAGAGATTTCTAACTTTCAAAAGGAAAAGGAGAAAATTCACAGAACAGAGATAAAAAAGTCTCTTAGTGATAGATGCAAGGAAGACTTTGTTCCGTTTTGTTTAAATAGCTTTTATAAAATGTTTATTGCCCATCAATCAATGTATTATTGATAGAGCAAAAACAACAGGCAGCGACTGCACTCMTTTTAGCTGAGGGTAGGAAATGGGTTTGCATCACCAAATGCAGAAACTGCCTGATCTGGAGGAAACAGTCCCAAATGCAAAGTCATTTTTAAGGGGAAATTTCCTCATGAAAGGAAGATGCTGGTAAGAATCTCTCCCTTAATCCCACTTCCTTTGAATGCCCGATTATGTGAAAGGACTTTTACATCAATTCAAATTCTGTATCACATTTACTTTTTTTTTAAAAAAAATAAACAAACTAAAAAAGAATTATAATCATTAGGTAAGTAAAGGTGAAAAATGAGATAAAATCACGCAAAGAAAAATGAACAGCAAAAACCCTAACAGCCAACAAGGATTTTAATTTAAAGCAAATGAAATGCATATACAATGTACATGTCTATAATAGTTCCTGGAAGTTGGCAGGCTTCTAGCTGAAATTATGGATGTGCTGAAAGAGCCGTAGTCAAATTTTACTTAAGATCAGATTGCAGTTCAGTGTATCAGGGGTTAAAYTTGTGTGCTAGAGAAACCTCCTAGGATTTTAGCCCTAAATAGGAAATCTCATGACATTAGCTGTGTGCAAGAAATTATGCCAGCACGGCAAAAACTTGAGGAGAATAAAAACTAGAGGTGTATCTTGYGTGTGTGTTAGATAAGCAGTGTGTATCACCCAACGAGGATGTGTTTTCAAAGTTCACCCCCAAAGACAACMCTGAGGATGGTGCTTTTCCCAACCTAAAAATTCCTTTTATTGATTTTGTCCCCTTTAAAGAAACCACGTGCCCAGCAGATTGCCAAGGAAACTGTCCATCTTGCAGGAGCTCTTTTTCTGTTGGTTTCTTTTCCTGCTGCTGCTTTTCCCTGGCYCTCGGGAGGGTGCAGCCCCACACCTGAGCGCGCACGCAGGCAGCAGGGCAGCGCGTTGCTCAGCCGGGGCGCAGCGCAGCACCTCCAGGAAGGCAGGCCTGCCTCCCTGCTAACACAGCACTCGCAGTTTAAGAGACCAGAGTGCCAATGAAAGCCCTGCTGAAGCAAATGAAGACAGTCTCAGACACTGTAAGAAAGCAAACTGCAAGCAGGTACAATTATGCTCAAGCACAAAACCCTACGTAAACTTCCAACCTTCCTCTCTCCCTCTCAAGGACTTAATACATCTTCTTTTCCCCCTTTTCCTCGTCGTCTTCTACACAAACTCTGCTCCTGGCCCTTTGAGTAAATTTGCAAGACCTGCTCCTGACCTACTTCTCTATTGCGGCTCCTGCAGCTCTCACCCAGGAACTTGGCAGAATCAAAACACTTGGTAGCAAGGGAGTGAAGTCCTCTAAGAGCTGTGTTAGTGAACAAACTTCCCCAGCCTCTCCCTGTCCTCATTTCTGTTTATTTCTCATTCAGGTCAGGTGCCAGCTCGCAAAGGAAGACATCCAATCTCCCCGATGGAGGAAAGAATCCAGAACCAAGGTCCCGAATTTATCCGAAGTGGCAGCCCATGAAGGATCCTAAGAACAAGTGAGGACATTTTGAACTTCTAGGGAAGAAGCCAAACTCACTTGGCCTGCTTGGAGTTTTGCCTATGTAAAATTGGCAGGAAAGGACTTATGGCATTGAGCAGAAGCCTCTCATTTGGCATACCACACTTGGAAGCTAATAACATAACAAAACCCAACAGTAAGTGCAAAGATACAAATACAGTCAAGGGCAACAACAACAAAAAAAGGACAATGTGGTTAATTTGGCTACCACACTCATCTATAGATGATAAGAAAGAAATCAAGAGCAAAAGGGAGGAATTTCGGTTTTCCTTCTGCTCATTTACTTGGTGCATCTGGCACTTTGTTGCTTCTTACGCTGGTGTCCCTGAGCTGTGTCCACACATGTCCACAGGTGCACAGAGCTCCCTGGGGCTCCGAGGGGCCCTGCACCAGCACCGACCCACCCTCTCGGCCAGCAGGCAGGATTTGTGCCGTGATTAACATGTTTTACCCTGGCTGCAAAGGTCCTTTAAAAACCTGCACCAGCCCCTACCATTCCTGACTAATAAAAGAAAAAGCAGCCCTAAGAAGCTGAAAGGAATTTTAACAAGACCATTCAGTGCATGCTCTTTTTTAACAGGGTGTTATACTAGAAATGGAAATCTTTTGCAACTTAAAAAGCAGCTAGACGTGGAGTATAACCAGCACCGACACTTCTGATGCTGGGGAAGCTTCAWTTCCAGATCTGGAGCTGTAGATTATCTGTAACCTTAACACATYCCATTACGGCATCAAGGCTCCAGAAGGTGCAACCATTGGCACAATATAGAGGTTTTAAGTTGCCTGGGCAAAGTTGCTGTTTCCAGCGTCGCCGGTATTCCTGCTAGGTTACAGCTTCGAGGAGAGCAGCCCTTTATAGCAGGAGAACATTCTCCCTCGTTCGAGGAGCGAAGCCAGCAGAGCTYGCTTGGTTTTCCTTGAGCAAGCAAAGAATGTGTGAAAGCGGCCAGAATTAACGCCTTAAAAGCCAAACTACATTTTTATCCACAGTATGAGCTGCACTTTGTCCTTAAATTATACTAAAACACATCTCGACCCTGACACCAAGGTAGCACCTCTCAGCAGTGCACAGATTTTGAGGCCAGCAAGGTCTATTATGATAATTCAGCTTGCTCTCCTGAGTCGCACTGGCAATGTCCATTCATTTACTAGCTCCTTTCAAGAAGACCAGCAGAGGAACCAATTAATTTTGTTTGGGCATTTGTAGAATGTCACCTCTTGTCTACTAACGACTTCAGAATGTCAACTCCTTTCCCCGGGGCCCCCGTGAGCCTTCAGACACCAGAGGCTGAGTTACGGAGCCACACTGCAACGAGTGAGCTAGAGCTGGGTTTCTTTGTATGTAGCTACCAGAGCCCTCCCCTCCCTGTACAATCTGGCATGTTAGAGATGGAAAATCATAATCAGCATGTTTTCTCTCTGCTGACTGTACCTGCAAGCTCTCTGTTCTTTTATGCTAAAAAGAATGTATAGGCATTTAGCTGTTAAGCCAATACACGCCTGTTTGATTTTGGAGGAGTTTCCAGCACATCTCACCATGACTATGCAAATAGCCTGCCACAAATTATACCAATAATGCTTCCTCCAGCTTGCRGATCAGATAAGATCACAGCATATTGCTTAAAGATCTGTCTTTCACACACATTGAGATTGTGCTTAGCACAAAATAACAAGTATGTTATAAAGCAGAGCCTTTGTTTCTAAAAGGGAAAAAAATGTAACCCCCCCACTGGAATTCTTCTCATTGTGCATATGGAAAATTATAGGAAGAGAATTAGACCAGCATAGCTAAATAATCATGATTATACTCTCTGGGCTGTAGTTCTCGGTGAATGTTCTACTTTTCCCCTCCACCTTTAGCTTTCTGCAGATACAGTTAAGATAGAGGCTTTTATTTCACACTGGGACAGTTAAGGATGTAAATATGGTCACAGACAGCAGCAAGGTTCAGCAATGGTCCTTGAGATACCAGCATCCATCACCTGTCYGCTCTTGCTCAGTGTTGAACTAATCACCAGATTTGGAGTCTGGATGCAATTCTCCTCCAGCTCAGCACATCAGAGACTCCTCCGTTCTGCTGCTTGTCCTTGAGCAGCACAGGGCCCGYTCCACTCCCTGGAAGCAGCTGCAACATCACAGGCAGCTCCATCTCCAGGTGAGGAGGAACTTCTTCACTRTGARGGTGACAGAGCCCTGGCACAGGCTGCCCAGGGAGGCTGTGGAGTCTCCTTCTCTGGAGATCTTCCAAACCTGCCTGGATGCCGCCCTGTGCCCCGTGCTCTGGGTGTCCCTGCTTGAGGTCCCTTCCAACCTCGAGGTCCCTTCCAACCTTCCAACCTTGAACATTCTGTGATTCTGTGATCACCCCGCAAATCTCTGGCCAGTTAGGAGGACTTAAACTATGTCCTTAACCTCCCCTGTCCTCCTCCTGGGACTTTATCCTTGTCCCTTTTGGTCTTTTAGCACAGATTTGGAGAGTTTGTCTCCCTGCGGTGGGAAGCTTGGAAATGAGCAGCATCCCACGCTGAGACAGGCTCAGGAGTGCCGACCTGCAGCAGGTCCAGCAGCACTGACCTGGGGACTCCGGTGCTTCCTGAGCACGGCCAGTCCTCCACTTGGGAATGAGAGCCACGGAGATTGCTCGGCAGCCAGAGTGAATGCCATTTATCTACTTACGTCTACCTGTACTTGGCTACCCCTGAGCTACTGCCTCTCGGTTCCTTTATAGCCTGCAATGTGAAATAGATACTTCCAGGGTACACTTTAACRCCTCTATTTTCTGTCTGCATTTGGTCAGATTAATTTCACCTGCAATAAAGCCATTCCAGGCTCCAACTTTAACACCTTGTGGACAAGGTGCTGGGCTTTGCTTTATTATTCYTATTCTGAAGAAGGGCCTTAAAAATAAAGTATCAAAAACCAAGCAACYGACTGTGCTCTGTTTGTCTGCCAAGCTAACATGGATCATATAGGGGTCAGGATCATCCCACTCAATTTCAGACCTTCAACAGAGCCAGCTAAACAAGACTGCAGTCACTCTGGCTTTCCTCTATAATCAACAGACRAAGGGAGGCTCCTCAGACAACACTCAGTTAATCCAAAGATCTGATAGCTCTGGAAGAGTCTCTCTCCCCCCGAAGCAGAGGGCACAACTAAGTTTGCTCAGTTAAGCGGGATGGATGCAGGCCTTAGGAGTGGAGATGAGCAAACTGGGCAGCCACATAAATCAGAGCAACAGAGAGCGACATGTAAATCGCTGCAAAACTGAGATCTGCTTTGCTAAGCGTGCATCTCTGTTCCTCACGAACACGCACGGATCTGAGGCACTGTGCCCGGCCTGTCCTGCGCTGAGAGGTCTCTCATCCGTCCCCTTCCCACCAGGACCATCCCACCACATCCTGCTCCGCAGCGCCTGCCTCCGGGCCGCTCTGCACCGCGGTGCCACCTTCCTGCTGCTCATGGACTAACCTTGCGCCAGCTTAAGATCAGCCCACAGAGCACAGCTGACTTGGCAGAAAAGTATTTTACCCCCTCTCTCCTTGCAATTGTACAGATAGCTTTCAAGGCAAGAGAGAGAGTACTGGGAGGAAAGGAAACCTCCCCTGAGAATTTTTCAGTGTTAAAGCCTTCATGAAAGATGGCATTATAAAGAAATGAATGAATGCATTTGTCAGCCTCTGGGAGGTTTCAGAGTGGCTTCTATTTTTATCTTTTTTTTATCCCTTGAAGGAACTGAGAACTAATATTTGCAATGCCTGACTGAGGATATTAATGTTTCAAAAAGCTGCCATTCCTTCCAGGGCAGGAAACAGAGCAACCTGGTTGGGTTTATTTTACTGGTTTGTGTCTTGAAATCAAATTTCTATGRCTATGTTTCCAGTAAGATATGTCTGCAGAACTTTCCATTCGCATTTGTTTATTAGATGTCAAACCTTAACAAACTTGAATAATGTGCGAGCAGCTAATGAATGTCAAAAATGCATTTTTTCTTCCATTTCTCTATTTCTACAATGCTTTGCTACATGTGATTGTAGCAAAGCTACAAGTCTGGGCTTACAGACAGGCCAAGGAGACCATGGGTTCATGCAAAATAGAGATACGTATTTACTGAAGATGAAATGCTGAGAAAAATATAAATGAATGAAAAGGATGTTTTCAGAACAGAATAATCTCATGACTAACTGTTAAATTGCTATCCAGATTTCCAAGTGCAATGATTTGCTCACTTGGAGCAGAAATAAGTCTACTCACAGTCAGCAAAGAACTAAATCATTAGCCCTGGTACTCCAGGAGGGGACCGGGCAAATGTCCTCCTTGTACATTCGTGCCTCACACAAATATTTGCAAATACGAGAAACCTTTTTGAAAAACGATGATGAAAAGACTGGATGAAACTTGTCAGAAAGACTGTTGATGTTGCATCTGATGAAGCAGACGGGTCACTGCTGAGCACACGCTATTCCTTGCCAGAGGCTGCGTTTGCTGTCAGTGGGGCACTTTTAGCCACCACTGGCCTAGACAGCGRGTCAGGAAAAGAAATTGAGACCGGAGATCTCCTCGAAAGGAGACAGCAAAGAGCTCACTGGGTAAGGCTCTATTAGGAACCCTTCCTTTACAGGGCAAAGATTTCATACATATTTTCATTCCCTGCAATGAAAATTTCACTCCTCAAGTGAAATTCTGAATTGCATTCTTCAAGACAGTGAAACCATTACCTGCTGAGCTACATGGCCACTACCTCAGGAYGTAATGTTGGGAATAGGACGAGATACTGCAACCTCTGAGTGCCCTGCCACAGAAAAAGGGCAGGCTTGCATTTTCCAGAACTTTTTCGTCTTGATTATTTCCCTTTCAAAATTAAAATAAGCAATTTAAAGGCAAATTTGAATYAGCATATTGAGGACAGTTTATTATTTATGAGATGGAAATCAGGATCTTGGATGACTGAACTCATTAAAGACCATTTGGAATAGTTCCCATCTATTTCTCCACAGCACCCACACAACAAATAGCTCACACAATAATTAATGCCATGTCTTCCCAAACAATACACGCTTCCAACAGGAACAGCTCGAATAGGAAACRCAGGGAACTGAACTGCACTGCAATAGTAATAAGCTTAAAACGCCTATCAGCAAAAGCAGGAAACGTGGTGTTGAGGCAATAACAGCTGCTTCAGCCCAGCTCCCTGGGCCGAGGACACCCTTGGGTTACCTCGGAGAAGGTCGCACGGAGGCAGCTGTGGGGCAGCGCGGCCCCCCAGGCCTCCGCAGGGCCATGGCTGTCGCCTGGATCACCGGCAGTGCTGTCCGGCGGCCCACGCGGACGCCGCCGTGTGACACAAGGAGACATTTTTCTCCCTTGCTGCAGCCCACGGGACACACAGCCGTGACCCGAGCGCTTCTGCGAGTGGCCTCCGTGGGCGCGCGGTGCTGCAGGGCCCGAGGGCGGCCGGGACGGGCCCGCAGAGGCGGCGTCAGCCCTCGCGAGAGGGGCCGGTACCGGCCGCGGCAGGGCGCCATGTTACCAGGGCCCAACGGCYCTGCGGACACACTGAGCTCGCCGCCTGTCCCGCCACAGCTCCCTGCAAAACACGGGACGGAGAGGCCGGGTCTCCGAGCAAGGGTTCCTCCCCTGCCGGCCTCTCCTCCTCCGGCGCGGAGGCTCATGTGCCAGCTGCCTCACGCGCAGGGCTGCCGCGCTCCCTTTCGGACGCGAGCAAAGCAGCCCCACAGGCCGCGCGCTGCTGTTCCCCAGGCCTGCGAGGCTGCAGACCTGCTGCGTGACCTACGGGTCCACGAGAAACGCTCCCTTCCACACATAACTTATCCCAACACCCTCTCTGYGAAGCACAGGCCTTGCTTTACGAGGGGAACTTGGGCACAGAGGGATCAGATGTTCTAGGGAAAATGAGGGCTCTGAGGAAACCTAGGGAAAAGAAGAGGGACTGAAGGCTAGGTTTCCAGATTCCCACACTTGGCATGCTCAAACACAGCCTATTCTTTCTCTCTAATCATAAAGCAATAGAGCAGGCCAGGACTTTGCCCTCTCCATTCATTCAAGTTCCACACCGCAGCCCTCACCACGGTGCATACGAGCCAGTAGGGCAAGGAAGGGGTGGCAGCAGGACACTAGCGAGCGACACTCCACAATCCCTGCCTCAGTAACGACAGGAGTTTCCAACGACTGAGAGGGCCAGGGGGACACTGCCCCTGAGATCCCCCCAAAAAAGCTGTTAGCCAAGAAAAGCACCTCATAATTAGAGGGGCAATCCCAATGAAGCACAACACAGGGGTAATGCCATGAGAAAAACCACCTTTCTTCACAATCCTATTTGTTAAACCATGGGATTGCCACCGTGTTCCCTCAGAAAATAAGAGGGAATATGAGTAGTACAGGGCTACTTGGGCCTTGTTTTCACCACCACTTCCAGAAGCAGCTTCATACCTCCTGTTCACTAAGCAGGACAGAACATTTCTGCCTTTCTACCCGTTCTACCTGGAAAACAGCTGTGTATCATTCAGCCTCATGCACAAGTAGTGAGGAGCATCCGATCTAGCTCTGCGACTCAGCTATAATGTCCTTGGCTCCTTATCTTTTCATCTCTCAACAGGAAAGYTCTAAAGCAGTCAAACTGATTTTAATTTGATTTTAAAGAGAAAAGAGAGACAGCTTAGAGATTGGAAATGTGCAGGGAACAAAACAGCTGTATTTAAAAAAAAAACACTTCACAATGGTATTTTCGACAGATTAAACAATGCGTGTCACCAGTGTGATGGTACAATGCGCTCGGTACTAGCTGTTTCCTAGTCAAATATTTGCAGATATTTCCATTTTTTTAAATGAAATCYCATCTAACTGTTGAATTGAGCTTAAAAACCACCCTGAGGCTCACAAGAGCTTCCAGTGTCGGAAACTCTGTCAGATGTCTGAGCTCTAATTTGACCTTGGTGCTTCACAGCCTGAGCTATAGGAATGCTGTAAACGGAGCTTTTTGGTTGCTCCCAAAAAGAGAGAGAGAGAAATCTCTGCCTACAAGGAGAAAGCCAAATGGAAAGCCAAATGCCAGGAGTGGCTGAGGATCTAGTTGTCCCTTAATTCAAACAACAACTGTAGAGAACCCCCACACCTTGAAGAAAATCATTGATAAAGGTTTTCTCTGCTTTAGAAAAACATATGCATACACATGCATGCAGCCCTAAGCTGTCCTTTATGGTAACTACGTGCCTGAAATCCGTTTATCCTTCACTGCATACGTGCATGACAGGCATGGGGTGGTAACCGCAATGCCAAAGAAAATAAACTTATCCCTTTGAGGAATTTCTGAGGGCTTCCCAGCTGTTGGATGGGAAGATATCACAATTTAAATGATGGTACATTCATTAATGCTAAATTATAGCATGTGCAAGCATGGGATTTCCATTTAKAGCAAATAAGTTTGTGGTGTTTTACAAAGAAATGTGAGGAAATCCTGATGGTAAAGCTCTCGTGCTAATGATGCTGAGTTATTTAAGGAAATAGTCTTTGAATGTTGCTGGATATTATGCAAAGAATATTCACTGGGTTGAATCCTGAACCCTTTATTCTTTTTTTTTTTTTTTTTTTTTTTTTTTTTTTTTTTAGCAAAATGTCCATTGGTTTGAATTAAAGCTTTTGTTTAAATAAAGGACGTCACCTCAGACTTGACCCCTTATGTTACGTCGCATTGTCACATTCAATATAACTGTCTAAGGGTCTTTATTTGTGACATCCTGCTTCCTCTCAAGTCTCACAACCTCATTCTCTCAAGCATTCACCAGGTTTTTCCCGTGTTTCCTTCAAGTACCTACTTGGACTGTGAGTTTTCTCAAGTCGAAGCGAGGTAACGAGGAGCGCTCAGCAGAGAAGCTGCATTTAGCTGCAGTCCCATTAATCCTGGGCGGAATCTGGGATTGGAAGGTAAGCTGGCACCGGCTGTGCTTGYGAGCTGGCTGAGAGGGCCGCAGAGCCGCACGGAGCCAACCATTTTCTGCCCCCCTGAGGTAACGAGGACACAGTCCTGCGCTCCGGCCCCGCAGAGGGACCTCAACCATCAGCTCCCACCTCCCTGAGAAAGCAAAACCCTACGGAGAGCAAAGAAAGCACTGAAAGGAGAGGAAACACACTGGTGTTTGCCAAACGGGAAGGGTCACGCAGCTAGGCAAATAGTGTTTATTTTAACACTCTCAATGTCTGCTAAAGATAACACGGAGTGGAAATTAACTTGAGAGCTATCATCATACTGAAAGAAGAGGAGGTAACAGGCATCTCCAAGTAAAAACACTTGAAGGGAGGCATTTTGGTGCCGTATGTCTGGCTGGGTTTGGACCAGCTGTCCTGAATACCCAACATATGGGGCATTTTGTGGACAGGAAGGGGCACCTTGGGAACTGGGGAGTTCCCACCCCACCATCTACAATCTTCATTTCAGTGAGATTTCTATTGGGACTTGTGCCAATAAAACCATCACAGCTGCTCCCAGACTGCTCCATATAGCACCAGAGCTGGGTCAGAACAGAATSAAGAAGCAGGAATTAGAATCTGGATGCAGGAAATAGCAAAGATCGCTGCAAAACTGTCTGGAAACTCACAAAGAAAACAACTTCTGAATGGATTTAACTTTCCTATTTGACATTATCCTCTTTGTAAACCCTTTCTAGCTCTCCCACAGAAAAATACAGAGCAAAGACTGAAATCTTTTGCTTGGCTCCTATAATTTAGTTCCTGATTTTTCTAAGCTAGAGATGAGAGCTGCTGATAACTGAGGGAGTTGCAGAAGGCTGCCATCCTTATTCCTGAATTTCTTCCTGTTTATCGCCCTTTGACAAGTGGCTGACTCAACAGACAACTGAGAAAAGACTAAATAACTCTTCTATGAGCAGTATTTTAAGCTGGAGTATTTTGAGAACTGCTATTACCGTTTCAACTGAATATTGCAGCAGACTGTCTGACCGCCTCCTGAATCAGAGGCCTGCCGCCAGGCCGAGTATTTGCACAAATTCCTAGTGCTGCCCTGCAGATGCTGCACAGAGGAGATATATTTTATATCCAGCACACAAGAACTGTTTATTCCACCAATTGATCTTAGAGGAAAAAAAAATAAAGTAGTCCTTAGAAACAACACCAGAATAAGTATACTTAATTGCAGATGCAGCATAATCCATGCGTTCCGAAGATCTCATTTAATACTTGTACTTCTTCAACCATAAAAAGGTACAACTTCAGCAACTAACCAAACTGTAGCACAGTCACAGTGGAGATATCAATAAATCTGAATTTTTACAAAAGTTAAGGRCAAAAGGAAGGCATTTCGCAGCCTTCAAAAGATTGATTTGAACCAAAGTTGCTGAGTTACTGGCTAATGAAAGCAATTGCCTGGGCTGGAATTTGTTCAGAGGAAATGTTAATACATCAAACATACAAACGAGGTCAGTGAAAGACTTCTCCTAATCAGCAAAATTCTTCTGTCTTCAAATCTTTTAGAAATAGACAAAAAAAGACTTGGAAGCCTAGCTCTGAGAAAGGAGGACTGAGGGACTGTACTGAGAAGAGATGGAGCTGCTTTTAAAAGCACACTGAGTGCAAATAAGGAAGTTTCCCCCATCCCAATAAGTACCTGCTATGTTACCGCATGCAGTGCGGGCAGTGCACCCATATATTTGGGGTTTGTATTACTTCTGAGAAAAGCACCACGTTGTTTATCGGTTGGCTACTAATCTGCTTCTCCATCAACCTCGTAGACTGGAATTATCATCCTAATAATGCAAATTGCAAGCATGTCTGGCACAGTATGGGGCTGGTGCTGACAAGGACACATGAAAGTAGGATTCAAAAGAAACCCACAATCAAAATATTCAACAAGAGCTTTTATGCACCCCAAAGAAAAAAAGCAAGGAATTTGAAGCAAAGGACTGAAAAGGGTCATTTCCAAAGGGAAGACGATGAACCAGATTGCAAAGTAGATAGGTAACAGGAAAAAACAAAAGTCTTAAAAAAAGAGAGAGAGAGGGGGGGAGAGAGAGAGAGAGAGAGAGAGGAAAATATGCATTTTGGAGCCTTCATACTACAGTAGGAACAAAAAATGAAACTTCATTCCACAATCCTGGTTATCTGAGGCATTTCATACACAGCTCTCTTCTGACTACTTTTTGTGCGTGTGTGTGCGTGTATGTAAGAATCACAAGTCTCCTTGCAATGGTGGGTACTAGGAACCAGGACTATAGGAAGATAGAAGGCTTCCCTGTCTCTCCGTTCTTTTTGCTAACTTGCAATTAGTTTGTTGTTTTCAGTGTAATTTAATAAGGAATATGCTTTTGTGATCACAAGATTGAGTTAATAAAGCACATCAACTTGAAACAAACCAACTAGAAAAAAAACTTTAAAATCTATACTGCTTTCTATTTGAATAGTTGTTCTGTCACTGACTCACTGACCAACTTTGCACAGCTCATTAACACCTGCAGTTTCCAGAAGTATTCAATAATTTGTATTTATATTCCATGTGCAAACAGAAACACAGGATTAAGACTGATTTTCTGAGATCCTGGACACTAATAACTTCACATGAAGGTGTTTGGAATACAGATGCTCAATGACTTAAAACACAAATTCAATTTATCCATAATTTAACGCTTAAGTTTAGCTGCAGTTACAACACAAAAAGACGTGCCTATTGCCTTCTGGAGTTGGAAGATTCAAAGTAAAGAGATTTAAAACCTTAGACTAAACATCAAGTAACAAAACGTCCATCTGAAAAAAAACAGGGACAACACCTCTCTATCCAACTCCTTCGGGGCGCATGAGAATAACTCATCGGCTATTGTTAAATCCTTCGTTTGCCCCCAGCAGATCAGGGGATCTTTTGTCTTTCTCCCTTTCGGCAGAATGACAACCAAACCACCAGACCTCCTGGAATGGGGAAGGGCTAGAAACACAAGAAAAACAGAGGACTGATGACAGGAGATGAATGTGGCAGGGAAATGGACTGTCACTTCCCGTGGCCCTACCTCAACAGCAGCGGCATTGATGGCCGCATGCTTGCAGTTCTCACATAACTGCCCTTTTCTTTTCCAAATTACTTTACATTTAGGACGAAGGCAGTGGAAGAAGCGAGGAGGGGATAATTATTTACTATTTAAGCCCTGCTCACAGCGGAGAGGCCAAACCCCTCGCTGCTTCTCAGCAGAACTCAGCTGAACAGCAAAATAGGTGGTGGTGCCTTCATAAGGAAGATCAAGGGACATGACCTACAATTATTTATGTATTTTTCTCTGGGTTGCGATGATCTGAGAAGTGGCTGTGATTCGCTGGAGGGAGAAAAAGGAAAAGGGAAGAACAAAGAGAGCAAAAAGAGGCAGCAATAGGGTTTCTTTGCCATCAGCTACTTCTCTGCTGGCAAATGGTGACTGCACAGTGAAACCTTAAATGAACATCATGAGCTCAGGATACGCTAWTTTACATCAATCCTCTGAATTGAAAAAAAGTGTCTGGTGCATTTCTGCAGCTCGGTGAGTGCTTGGCTGCATTGACAGTGAGAGGGCTCAGATTGCGGGGAAGGGCAGGAGATGGAGGGTGAGAGCCTCCATGTCCACCGGACTTTTGCATCGCTCCCAACTTGCACGGGCACACGGGAAACGTCAGTAAGCTATAAAAGCACAAGTCCCTSCTAAACGCCACTTCTCCTGGGCGCCACACCGCAACATGGCGGCACCGATGGAGGCGCGGGGTTATTGGGGGGGGGCTGCGGACTACAACTCCCAGCGTGCTCTGCGGCGACGCGTTGCCGTGACAACGGAGGAGCGGGAGGCCAAGCGGCGCGCCCGCGAGAGCGGGGCCATGGCGGCGGCGGCGGCGGCGG